>NW_021130936.1:0-867 GCF_004193835.3 Ostrinia furnacalis
TCTTTGAACATCAAGTGCCTTTAAATAGTTTCCATCCTTTGACTACAACTTAATAAAAATAAGTACCATAACATAATTATTTTGCAGATTATTTGATATAGACAAAAAATAATTTATACAAATCGAATTATTTAAAAAAGTATCACAATATTGAATATTTGGTGCTCATTTCTTTTATTTTTGAGGACCAACAAGTAACGATCAGATATAATTTTTACATCTCAATAATTTTTTGCGTAGTTCAAAAGAGATTAAAATATCGATCGATTTAATTTATTTTATGTCTCAAAGAAAGAGGATCAATCATTAAAATAGATGACCATTTAGATTTTTTTATTTGCCGTTTTTGCTAATTTAAAAAGATCATTTAAATACATGCCTTTAACATATAATAATGTTAAAAACAGTATCTTATTTTAAAAAAACATACACAATACACAAAGTAATGGGCATGTATTTAAATGATCTTTTTAAATTAGCTAAAATGGCATATAAAAAAATCTAAATGGTCATCTATTTTAATGATTGATCCTCTTTCTTTGAGACATAAAATAAATGAAATCGATCGATATTTTAACCTCTTTTGAACTACGCAAAAACATTTTGAGATTTAAAAATTACATCTGATCGTTACTTTTTGGTCCTCAAAAATAAGAGAAATGAGCACCAAATATTCAATATCGTGATACTTTTTTAAATAATTTGATTTGTATAAATTATTTTTTGTCTATATCAAATAATCTTCAAAATAATTATGTTATGGTACTTATTTTTATTAAATTGTCGTCAAAGGATGGAAACTATTTAAAGGCACTTGATGTTTAAAGATTTATTTTTTATTAAAAAGCATACTTAACACGCGAGGGG
>NW_021130937.1:0-45282 GCF_004193835.3 Ostrinia furnacalis
AGATTTTCCAAAATGGTAATCCATGCTTCGAAAATAATAGATTTTATAAAAAAACCCGACCTGCGTAAAAAAATTAACTTTTAGTACAATTTTTAAGTATTAGTTTACATTTTGTTAATATTTAAGCATTGGTAGCTAACTGCGGATCTAAAAACTGCTGCGGCCTGTGTTCACAAATGCAGACGGAGGATTTACTCTGTTTGTTGTGGAAAAAAATTACGTGATATTTCTCGACACCCCCCCTCTCCCCCACGTGAGATTAAGTGAGGTTTTTCTGGACCCCCTCCCCCCCTAAAAGTCTCACGTAATTAATGGACGCCCCCTTACTTCGAAAAACGTTATCCGAATTATCCGACATTCCTCTCACGCAAAGAGAAATGCCAGCATGAGCGACGGTGTAATTAAACCCGCAACTACGTAAACAGCGTTTTGGAGTAGCCCTGCAGAGTGAAGCACACTTATTAACCCCAAAACGGATCGGAACCGTATCAACTCGAGCCGGTCAGTATTCTTTACAGCAAGATGTAACAGTATGAAACTCGTATTGCAACGCAACGCAACTTATCCGCAGCGTAACGTAATCGCCTCGACTTACGATGAAAGGCGAAACGGTATTGATCCCTTTCCGGGGTTTTAAGTGTGCTATGACCTTAATACACATCTGAAGATCCGCTCTTCTCAGCAGCACGTACTCTGTTATGAGCTCTGCCTGTGAAATAATGGTTTATGTTTGGCCCAATGGTTGTGATAATGACAATGTTTTAAGCCTTTTACAAAAACGGCATAGCAGTCCGACATATTTTGAAAATATTTCGTACCAAAAATGTTATTGAAAGATGGCGTATTCAACTCACTTGTTGTTCATTTCATAAAGCGGCGTCCATTCCAATTCCTCAAAGCTGTACAACTTGACAACTCCTGATTCAAGTCCCGCTGCGAGCACTCGGCACTCCCGTAGGATCAGTGGCGCGAACGCCAGCGCCGTCACCGCCTGGTTCGGCTCCCGGTGTTGGTTGTATAACGCGTAGTCGTTTAGGGACGACTTCTGAGCCGCTTCTATCTTAGCGACAGCGCACATTGGGCGAGAATACGTTGCAATTCCGCGATATACAGTGTGAGTCACGTTAAAGTGTACATATGAAAATAAATGAAACTAGACCTATTTTTATCGACAAAAAACAGGTCAAAAATTTTTTGAGATTTTTTTTTAATTTTTTATAGAATTTCTTTTCTTCCAATTACTTATTTTAAAGAAAACGTAATAACTTTTAAACTAAGCGGTATATCCTGATAAAATTAAAACAGTAATAAATCTAAATAACAGGCAATACTAAAAAAAATACGTAAAATACACAAAAAAGGCCAACAAATAATAAAAAATGATACTTTTTGAAAAAATTTGCTTTTAAATTCGTGTTTTTTTGGTTATTTGATAAATTTCTCCAAAAAATGCCCCTATAACCGGTGGTTTTTATTACTTTGTATTATTCTCTATCGTATTACCTTCGTAAAACCGTAAAGTCTTTATCCCTATCACAACGTTTGCAATGATCGTTTGAACTAAGCCTCTCCGGGCGCGCCATTCAACGCTTCGTTAACAACGAAACTGAAAATGGCTCTAGATTTGTAATTTTGATAAAGACAAGTTAGATCTATATATATAAAAGAAAGTCGTGTTAGTTACTCCACTTATAACTCAAGAACGGCTGAACCGATTTAGCTGAAAATTGTCAGGGAGGTAGTTTAGAGCCAGGAGAAGGACATAGGATACTTTATATCCCGTTCGAAATAAAAAAAAAGTCTGCTTATTTATTGCCATTAAGGCGGAACAAAGTTCGCCGGGTCAGCTAGTTTCAAATAAAAACAAAAGATTTCGAAGTAAAATAAGCATTTTAGTTAAAATTAAAATTGTCTCTACCTGTAGCGGAAAATAATGTTGCGGCAGGCCTTTGTTCAAACGATCATAGCAAATGTTGTGATAGGGATAGAGACAGGCGATTTTTGGTTTTACGAAGGTAATACGATAGAGAATAATACAAAGTAATAAAAACCACCGGTTATAGGGGCATTTTTTGGAGAAACTTATCAAATAACCAAAAAAACACGAATTTAAAAGCAGTTTTTTTTCAAAAAGTATCTTTTTTTATTATTTGTTGGCCTTTTTTGTGTATTTTATGTTTTTTTTAGTATCGCCTGTTATTTAGCATTATTACTGTTTTTATTTTATCAGGATATACCGCTTAGTTTAAAAGTTATTACGTTTTCTTTACAACAAGTAATTGGAAGAAAAAAAAATCTATAAAAAATTAAAAAAAAATCTCAAAAATTTTTTGACCTCTTTTTTGTCGATAAAAATAGGTCTAGTTTCATCTATTTTCATATGTACACTTTAACGTGACTCACACTGTATAGCGACGACAAGCTAATAATATGAAAAGAGAGACGCGCGCATGCGTTTTGTGGCCGCGTCTGTCGCCGCGTTTTGTCGCCCAATGTGCGCTGTCGCTTAGATCGGGCACCCGCGCAAGTTTTAGGCAGGTCTAGGTCTTTTAGCGTAGGCCTTTACCCCTGGGGTAGTCCAGAATACTACGATAGCGTATTTATGTTATAGACGCAAAGAAACTCACTTGCTGTTCATTTCATAAAGCGGCGTCCATTCCAGCTCCGCAAAGCTGTACAGCTTGACAACTCCTGATTCTAGTCCCGCTGCGAGCACTCGGCATTCCCGTAGGATCAGTGGAGCGAACGCCAGCGCCGTCACCGCCTGGTTTGGCTCCCGGTGTTGGTTGTATAACGCGTAGTCGTTTAGGGACGACTTCTGCGCCGCTCCTATCTTAGCGACAGCGCACATTGGGCGAGAATACGTTGCAACAACAATGTACTTTTATAAAAAGGGAAACCTGTCATTGGCTATACTATCAGTCTAAATCTTATAACTAACATTTTCAATGTATCGCTGTTAGTTTCTATAAATAAATAAATAAACTCCGTGACATATCGCGACGACAAGCTAATAATATGAAAAGATAAAACGCGCGCACGCGTTTTGTGGCCGCGTCTGTCGCCGCGTTTTGTCGCCCAATGTGCGCTGTCACTTAGACCGGGCACCCGCGCAAGTTTTAGGCAGGTCTAGGTCTTTTAGCGTAGGCCTTTAACCCCTGTCGTAGCCCAGAATACTACGATAGCGTATTTATGTTATAGACGCAAAGAAACTAACTTGTTGTTCATTTCATAAAGCGGCGTCCATTCCAGCTCCGCAAAACTATACAACTTGACAACTCCTGATTCGAGTCCTGCTGCAAGCACTCGGCATTCCCGCAGGATCAGTGGCGCGAACGCCAGCGCCGTCACCGCCTGGTTCGGCTCCCGGTGTTGGTTGTAACAGCGCACATTGGGCGAGAATACGTTGCAACAACAATGTACTTTTATAAAAAGGGAAACCTGTCATTGGCTATACTATCAGTCTAAATCTTATAACTAACATTTTCAATGTATCGCTGTTAGTTTCTATAAATAAATAAATAAACTCCGTGACATATCGCGACGACAAGCTAATAATATGAAAAGACAGACGCGCCCATGCGTTTTGTGGCCGCGTCTGTCGCCGCGTTTTGTCGCCCAATGTGCGTTGTCGCTTAGATCAGGCACCCGCGCCGGTTTTAGGCAGGTCTAGGTCTTTTAGCGTAGGCCTTGAACTCCTGGCGTAGTCCAGAATACTACGATAGCGTATTTATGTTATAGACGCAAAGAAACTAACTTGTTGTTCATTTCATAAAGCGGCGTCCATTCCAGCTCCGCAAAACTATACAACTTGACAACTCCTGATTCGAGTCCTGCTGCAAGCACTCGGCATTCCCGCAGGATCAGTGGCGCGAACGCCAGCGCCGTCACCGCCTGGTTCGGCTCCCGGTGTTGGTTGTATAACGCGTAGTCGTTTAGGGACGACTTCTGAGCCGCTTCTATTTTCGACCAGACGCATATCTGAAATCAGTCATTGATGGATGAGATAATGGGTTACAGGTGAGAAACGAATAAATTGACTAACTACATCAACTGTTCTAACTATAATCCCAAACTAGAAAACTAACTACTACATAAATATTCATTTATTATGTAAATAAACATATTTATACGTCTCTTGTGTATTTTGCTACATAATATACGTGTTCAATTAATTTTACAACCAGTACAATAGATAATGTAAATAATTATACTAACAATGATACATATTTGCCATATATTATGTTACATGGCAATGTGTTTATGTAATTTAATATTGTATCCTTTTCCACCACATTCATGCGCAATAAACTACTTTTGGCCATAGGCTCACTATAAATGAAAAATCATTCATAGAACTAGTGACTACCTACGAATTTTTTCGTTCGCCATACTCACCACTGAGTGGGTTTCTTCTAGTAAGGCAGAAAGTCAATTTATAGCGTTTATTGTACGAAAATCTTTTTGCTTTTTTTGACGCTCAAATCAAGCACTTTTGACACAGCTGGTTATAACGCGGTAACGTTAGAACGATTTCGCAAGACGGTACCGTTATATCGACTCTATCCGTCTCTTTCTAACCGAGACAACATACATTCCAAATAAGTAAAAGGAGTACAGGATTGAAAAAAAAAAATATTTTGGTGTAGACAAATCTCGAATTCAAGCCAGTAGCACGGTAATAATATCATACAGTATTGTAACTTCATATTTAACAGACGAAACGAGAACTTTCTTTCGAAATTCAAATCTCGGTATGCGCTCGGTATGCAAAAGTCGGGGGTGTCGCGAATGCGAATGTGCCGAATGGACGTCGGTGGCCGTGTTAAAAATGACAAAACTGATTGAATTTGACTGACCGTCATTTACGGTCAAATTGGTCAAAAATTAGTCAAATTGACATTTTCAGTCAGTTTGATTTGAAATGAAAATTATATTGTATTAAACCAGCTTTTGCCCACGACTTCGGCCGCCCGAAATTAACGTAACAGATCGTTATGATTATTAAAGTTTCAAAATTATTTAAGTAGATTTTACTAAATTAAATCTACTAGTACCTATTCCATTCACAAAGTATTTTGTTTGTCTAACTAAATAAAAAAATACAATCACAAAACTATACAGGGTGTTAGGTAAATGGGTATATGAGCCGACACTAGCCCATGCTAACATGCGCATATAAATGGTATGGTGAAGTCAGAAAATTGATATCTTCGTTTTAATATTTTAATTTTCATACAAATCGGATTTTATAAAATTTACTAGCTTTCCGCCCGCGGCTTCGCCCGCGTGGAATTTTGTCTGTCACAGAAAAACTTTATCGCGCGCGTCCCTGTTTCAAAAACCGGGATAAAAACTATCCTATGTTCTTTCCCGGGACTCAAACTATCTCTATGCCAAATTTCATCAAAATCGGTTGCGAGGTTTAAGCGGGAAAGCGTAACAGACAGACAGACAGACAGACAGACAGACAGACAGAGTTACTTTCGCATTTATAATATTAGTTGGGATTTTGTATGAAAATTTAAAAAATTAAAATGTTGATATCAAATTTTTGACTTCACCATACCATTTATATGCCCATGTTAACTTAATGCCGTCCCCTTTATCTGTTTATTTAGTATTTATTAATTAGTATCTCTTGATGATATTGTAGCAAGTTAAACCTAAAATCATGTTTTCCGTAAATAATTTAAATAAGAATGCAATTTACGAGTTTGTTGTTTGATTATTATATATTAGGTACTCAATTAAAAATTTAAATTTAAAAAATTAACACTTCTAATATGGTAGGTATGGCTGGCGGCATACATTTAGTATGAAATTCGGAAACATTGAATTTTCGCATAAATCCACTTTATTGTTTTAAAAAGCTCATGAAGCACTTACAGGAACAGTAAACAGTTTCTCGATATCTTGTATAATTAAAAATCAAGTGAAATCACTTATCATTTCCACCCTGTACCTATACTTTTAAAAATAAACTCATTTTATACGTTCATTGTATAAGTATCTACAATACAAATACCTAACCAACCTAGTTGACGTTTTATAAAGTTATTGACTGTTTTATAGTCTAAGTGTCATCGAGTGACCGCTGGTGGATTTGCCATTTACCTGACCTACCCCTTTATTACTAAACGTTTAATATCAGATGAATAGTTACGCACCAATTCTTTCATTCAGTCGTCAGTAATTGAACTTTCGGAAAAACATGACAAAGCGTTGTGTGACCATACAGACGCTATTCAACTTTTATTAGTAAGGAAGAGTATATTTTATGTTGGTAGAAACACAATAGCATAGACTAATGTTTTGACACCCTCTTAAAATTTTTTCTAAGTAGGCAGATGTAATTAAACTGGGTACTGTAGGTAGACAGCCCTATCGCATGTTGTCATACTGTGACGTACTGCGCGACTGTTGACATTTATTTCAAAAATATGGCCGAGTTGGAATACTGTATAGATAGTATTACCGTGCCAGTAGTTTACGTTTGCCTGCTACTGAATGAAAAAAAAAACACACACACATTGGCACAAAAAAAAAATAAACACTAGCATTTTAGAAAAAAACTTACCTTTCCTTCCCTCGATCCGGTCGCGAACACTTCGCTATCATGTCCCCACGCACAGCACCAAATTATTCTAGAGTGTATTCCGTTCGTCTTGTCCGTGCCGGCGGCGATGCCAAACAAATTTGTGTCTTTCGACCGCTCGTACAGGGTCCACCTTCGGTCGCGCGACACTGAGAGAAGTCGTTGGCTGTCCGGCGAGAAGGCAAGTTGGGTCACAGTGAGCTGATGGGAGACGAGCACTTGGAGCTTCTGCCAGTTTGATGTGTCCCTGGTGACAAGTAAAAATTGGTTATTTGTGTCTACAATACTAATCTGGACTTACACAACAAAATCCCAACTAATATTATAAATGCGAAAGTAACTCTGTCTGTCTGTCTGTCTGTCTGTTACGCTTTCCCGCTTAAACCTCGCAACCGATTTTGATGAAATTTGGCATAGAGATAGTTTGAGTCCCGGGAAAGAACATAGGATAGTTTTTATCCCGGTTTTTGAAACAGGGACGCGCGCGATAAAGTTTTTCTGTGACAGACAAAATTCCACGCGGGCGAAGCCGCGGGCGGAAAGCTAGTATGTGATATTCTGAATGACGCAAGGAAGATAAGAAGAGAAATTTTAGAAAAATAGGCACTGGACAATCACATCTGAGTCACTCCACGTCGGGGATTTTCAGATTAGCTGTTTGGCAGCGGTCGGCTTCCAATCTTCTGCGTGCTATTTGCCGTGTCCATTGCCATTTCAGCTTGCTGCATATAGTACGTTTCATCCACGAAGACGCGCCCCACCGTGCCCGTATAGCTTCTGGACTTCGGGCCTCAGTGGCCTCTCGGACTCCGGTCTTACCAGATGAGCACGGAGGCGTGCTCCTTGGTGGTGGCCTTGCAGGCCGAGGCCAGCAGGCGGCCGTCGGCGCTGGCCTCGAGCGCGAACACCTCGTAGCCGTGCCCGTATAGCTTCTGGACTTCGGGCCATAGTGGCCTCTCGGACTCCGGTCTTACCAGATCAGCACGGAGGCGTGTTCCTTGGTGGTGGCCTTGCAGGCCGAGGCCAGCAGGCGGCCGTCGGCGCTGGCNGCGCTGGCTTCCAGCGCGAACACCTCGTAGCCGTGGCCGTATAGCTTTTGGACTTCGGGCCAGAGCGTGTTTTGCATTAACGTCTCTTCCGTGGGCGGCTCTGCGAAGTAAAGAAGTAAATTACATTTAAACTGTACCATAATAAGCACAATGAGTATAATACGTGATACTTGATAACGACAGACGCTTTCAAATTTAGGCCCAGAACACACGGTGAAACGCAATTTCAAACCGGTTTCAAACTGGTCGCGTCATGTGTGGTCTCTCAACGGAATCTATGGCAGAAACTTAGGTGCAACTCAAAAGTAACTAGAAGTTGCAGTTTCGTTGCAATTGCGTTTCACCGTGTTCTGGGCCTTAGGCGACTTTGGAAGTGCGACAGACGCGTCAGTCACGCGGAGTGACAGACGCGCTATCGATGGTTTCATGGTATAAAACGCCACTATAGATGACCCACGCTGAACTGTCCCACCAAACTCAATGACAGGGGGCGCTACCATCGTTCAACTATATGGTTTCCAACATGGCAAAAATCGGAACCAGCGATCCGGTATTGACGGTGGCGCCCCACTGTCAATGTCATTGATAGGACAGTTCAGTATTTTGGAACTATACCTTGCTTGCTTCTGCTTCATGCTTCTGACGTCTTAAGAGCGTTGTAGCAAAAAGTTGGCGTTCGAATTTTAGGTTTTTATTGCTTGACGTCGCGTAGTGAGTGCGCAAACTGCATTTATCTGTACAATTTCAACGCTGCGTCGACTAAACGATCTTAATCCGTAGTTGTATCGTACCTAAGACAGTACATCATACATAATAATAAAGAAATAATGTATAATTTACCTATTTGATTTTTTCTCAGATCAGACTTTTAGCAAAATCAAGTTACGTAATTAATGTATTTTTTACACTAGTAAATCCCGCGACAAGTTTTTAATCTTTAAATTGAGTAAAGTAATAAGTTGATGGGTTTGAAAGAATTTATGTTTTATTTTATTCTATTTACAGCATCAAAAGCTTGTTTATGAAAAATATTTACTATTTCAATTTTACTTTTGACTTTTTAGTTTTTATGATGCGGGTTGGAAAAATTAAAATTCATTCTGATTTTGTGACGTTTCCGCACATAAATATGGATAGGTTAAATAAATAGAATGAAATGTATGAAAACGAGCGTGCCATTTTTTAAACGTTATCTATAATATCTGTGTCCATCAAAGAGCTCGTAACTAAACATCGTAAGCGCCATTCAAATTATTATCTAAAAGTTAATAATAAATATTTAGTTTTTGTAAATCTAAACAAGTCAGGAAATCAAAGAGGTAAATACTGATATCATTGTGATTTTATAGAATTTATTATTATAAACCACGGTCGTATAATGCTAAAAAATCAGAGGTAACTTTAAGATTTTTATCCATAGAGCAAAATTTATCTAATCGTGTTTTTAAACAGTTATCCCATTAGGTACACATGCGTTCTGTAATACAAACCCATCAAAAACAATACTTGTCAAAAAACCAAGTCTCACTACTCAGTTGTTCTACGGTAAAAAGTTGTGAGATCCATGTAATACCAAGTCCAGTCCAGGAAATCATTAACGTTTTACATAAATATATTGACTTGGCCATCGCATGAAAACACGTGTAAATTAAATTATTTAGTGCGAAATGAAACGAAATTTTGCATGCCTGTGTAGACATGCAAAATTTCAGCTCAATGGGAAAACGGGAAGTAAGTAAATTTTAAGTTGCAAGATTTTACAACTCCAGATGTCAAAGAAAATAAAAGCTTGTAGATAGCTTTACAAAGAAAAGAAAGATTTATGAAGAAAATAAAAAGTACTGTCTACGATACATTTGTTAGGCCGTGTTGCACCGTCTTACTTTAACATTGACATCAAAATTTTGGATGTCAAAAATCTGTCTAACATAAAACACCGGTTATTGTCAGTTAGGGTCAAAGTTAGGTGGTGCATCTCAGCCTTAGTGTATTTTAATTAAATTTAATACAAATAAGGATGACGAAAATAATCGATAAGTGATCTCACTCGAATATTTCTTATAGTAGGTATACAAGATGTCGAACAAATGGTTACTTACTGAAAAAGTGCTTCATGAGACCTAGCAAACGGCATCAATAATATGTTTAAGAACGAACTGAATCTATTCAAAAAACCTATATTTCCAGCTTTCATACATTTAATACAGTTACAAACAAACACGAAATCAATGGTTTCTGAGAATTCTGAGTGCCTTAATGCCGTCCCCTTTATCTGTTTATTTAGTATTTATTAATTAGTATCTCTTGATGATATTGTAGCAAGTTAAACCTAAAATCATGTTTTCCGTAAATAATTTAAATAAGAATGCAATTTACGAGTTTGTTGTTTGATTATTATATATTACTCAATTAAAAATTTAAATTTAAAAAATTAACACTTCTAATATGGTAGGTATGGCTGGCGGCATACATTTAGTATGAAATTCGGAAACATTGAATTTTCGCATAGATCCAGTTTATTCTTTGACCTATTTATTGTTATTGTTTTAAAGAGCTCATGAAGCACTTACAGGAACAGTAAACAGTTTCTCGATATCTTGTATAATTAAAAATCAAGTGAAATCACTTATCGTTTCCACCCTGTACCTATACTTTTAAAAATAAACTCATTTTATACGTTCATTTGTATAAGTATCTACAATACAAATACCTAACCAACTTAGTTGACGTTTTATAAAACTATTTGTCTAAGTGTCATCGAGCGACCGCTGGTGGATTTGCCATTTACCTGACCTACCCCTTTATTACTAAACGTTTAATATCAGATGAATAGTTACGCACCAATTTCTTTCATTCAGTCGTCAGTAATTGAACTTTCGGAAAAACATGACGAAGCGTTGTGTGACCATACAGACGCTATTCAACTTTTATTAGTAAGGAAGAGTATATTTTATGTTGGTAGAAACACAATAGCATAGACTAATGTTTTGACACCCTGTTAAAATTTTTATTAGTCATTTATTTTTTCCTGACCAAACAGATACCATAATAATATCTTTTATCTATTCTACCCATATTCTGTAAGTAAAATAATAAAAAGTTTGAAAAGAAAGAAATTACAAGTCCGATTTACCTAAACAAATAAATTAAAAATACTTGCGGATCAAAAGTACTCAATCATACTACAATTTACGAAAAAATCACGCGTGACGCATATACGTCAGTGGGCAGTCAACTGACATAGACCCGGCGTCTACGAGTGCCAAAGCACGACTGATTTATGCCATTTGATGCACCCGATTTTATAGTATTTTCAAATTAATTTTTCATTTGAAGATTGAAGATAGATATTTTTTCTTTTTCACACAATAATAGTACTATGTTTCTTCTTAAGTATAAAGTAGTTTATGTTGCCAAATGACTTTTAGATTATGAGATGTGACCTGTTTTCTTGCAGTAATTTTCTCGAATTTTGACTATCTTAGACATGATAAAAATGCATTTTAATGAATTAAACATCAAAATTTTCTCAATACACTTTCTTCTTCAGGGTATGCTTATTCTAATGAATACATTCTATCTTCTTACTTAGAAATAAATTTGTTGTAATATTAGTTCAAAGTTGTGCCTTCGCGAGTTACCTGGAAATCGGGCTTTCGAAATTCGCTGTTTTCGTAGGCAAAAATCCAATTTGAACGAGATTTTGTCAATAGACATTCCGTAAAAACGTATGATAATTACGATGATATAAGTCAAAAGAAGCTATAACAATAAATTATATGACTAAAATCATTTCGAAATCTGCCAAATTCTCGATTTCTGCATGAAAAATGTGACAACGCTCTTAATGTGAAAGCGGTTTGAAGATAACACATTAAATGAAAGACTGTAGGCATTAACTTACTAGTGAGTGTGACGGGCGTGAAGTGTCTCTCTTCGTCGCCCGCGGGCTCCTCGTCGCTGAACACGGCCTTGTTGGACAGCCCTAGTGACGGCTGAGTCGCGCCTTCGGGGGCCGCGCCTGCAACACACACGTTGCAAAATCAAGTTTCTGTACAGCTTTTAAATGTTTTCATATTTTATTATTTACTTTTACGTTCTGTATGATACAATCACAATACAATAACAAACAAATTACCACTACCTAATTATAGTCACGATGTGAAGACCTTCTCTTCGGCGGTGGATACGAACGTTGTACTGCTGATGGTCAATACTGCTACCAGTCGGGCTAGGATGCAAACCGTGATAAAATCTTATCGATAATTTTAGACGACAAACGTATGGGCTTATTGCGTAAAATCGATAAATTGGCGCGCTACAAGCTTATGGCAGCGCGCATCGTAGGCCTACGGGTCGTAGACATGTACTTGAGGACGCGCGATTTCGTGGTCTGCTTACCTTCGCTGCCTTCCACCAGGTCCTCGCCGACCAGGCTCTTGAAGTTGAGCAGGAAGTTCTGCGGCGCCTTAAAGACCCGGATGACCTTCTCCTCAGCAGCGGAGGCGAAGGTCGTGCTGCTGACGGGAGCCACAGCCGCCAGGTCGTAGCCGTGGACTTGTGGACGCGCGATCTCGTGCCATTCTGGTGCGAGGTCTGAAAAGGTGTTTGAACTTTAATTCAAATATTTTATTCAGTACATAGGCACTTTCCAAGGCACTTATGTACACGTCCCAAATATATATACATACATAGCTTGCCCTACCACCACTTCGGGACAACATATGGGCTGGTGCTGAGAAGAAGTGGCGGAAGAAACTCAGTCACCTTTGTCAGCCTCTTTTTCAATAAAATACAGTAATTTATAGTTTACATGACACGCAATAAGTGCGAGCTAGGCAGGTAAAATCCAGCCATCCATTTAGAGAATATTACAATAGCCTAATTAAATGGTGTCAGTGTCAGACTGCTGATATTTAACTGGTCCGCGGACCAGATTTCCGGTGGGCCAGATAATACCTAACCCGATAGAAGGATCGGTAATTCGATATCCGTCGTCCGTTGGAATATTATGGTGAACCCATTTCTAGTACAAGTACATTTAGCTGAAATGGAGGGTTTAAAACACTATCAATGATTTTCAAGCTGACAATATCCCAACGGTGTCCGTTTCAGATAGACTGATTTTGAAAGAACGGCAGGTGTGCGGTTTTATCGGACTCGTCCAACAGGCAGCCGCAAAGATACCGACACTTGCGACTCCCATGCGCCCGAGTCAAGCTTCAGTCAAACCGATCACTGAGGGCACATAGGACGCGCGTCCTGTCATTGGTCACGCTAACTAGGTCTGTCCCATTCTAACCTTACCCTCTCGCTTCCACGGCGCGTGCAGGCGCGCGGTCTGGTCGGCGGACACGCTGATGAGGTAGCGGCCTAATGTCGGCTCCCACTTCAAGTCCTCCACGCAGCCAAAGTGGCAGCCTCTCATTCGCCGGAATCACCAGCTAGCTGTCTCGCTCTAAGCTCACCCTCTCGCTTCCACGGCGCGTGCAGGCGCGCGGTCTGGTCGGCAGACACGCTGATGAGGTAGCGGCCTAATGTCGGCTCCCACTTCACGTCCTCCACGCAGCCAAAGTGGCCGCCTCTCATTCGCCGGAGTCACCAACTAGCTAGCTTTGTCCCACTCTAAGCTCACCCTCTCGCTTCCACGGCGCGTGCAGGCGCGCGGTCTGGTCGGCGGACACGCTGATGAGGTAGCGGCCTAATGTCGGCTCCCACTTCACGTCCTCCACGCAGCAGCAGTGGCTATCGACACCACTTGCGACTCATGCGCCGGAGTCACCAGTTAAAGCCTGGTCTGTGAGCACGTAGAATTTTGTTCAATGACCCCAAGCTACCCATCCTTATCGCTCGCGCGTAATTATGTTAGCATTATGGTAGCTCGCACACTCATTGCGGGCGCCCGTCGCACAGTCGCGACAGCAATATAATTACGCGCGAGCGATAAGGATGAGTAGCTTGGGGTCATTGGACAAAATTCTACGTGCTCACAGACCAGATTATAGCATCGGCGATGGCGACACTGCGCGTGCATAGGCCAATGATAGAACGCGCGTCCTGTCATTGGTTGCGCTAGCTAGTTCTTCCACTTTAACCTTACCCTCTCGTTTCCATGGCGCGTGCAAGCGTGCAGTCTGGTCGGCGGACACGCTGATGAGGTAGCGGCCTAATGTCGGCTCCCACTTCACGTCCTCCACGCAACCAAAGTGGCCTCCACATACCACCTGGGATTCCCATGCTCCTGACTCCTGGAAAAGAACGATAACGATTACAGCATTTTGTTTAGCTTTATCTGATGACCCGGTATCTGTTTCATATTATAAGGAGACACTTGAGCCTCTTTCTGGTCTTTGGGTGAGTTGTTTATAATTTTATGCGCTCTTGTTCAAGTCAAAATAAATAATATTAATTATAATAATAATAATATTAATTATTATAATTATTTTTTTAAATTGTTTTTACCTGTGGGAACCTATAAGTGGTTTACTCGTTGCCTATCTTATGTCATTATTACACACTGTAAAACCCTGGTTTTCCTAAATAAATAAATAAATAAATAAAACTAAGGCCTTTCCCACAATACCCTCTCATCGCGCTGTAGCGTTAATTGCCCGAAAAAAACAAAATGTTGCGTCAGCGCTGTGAGGGCGCTGGCAGCGAAAGCTGTGGTCACTCCACAGCATCTTTCACCCCTTACTTTCAAACTATGTTAAAATATAAAAAAACAACACCATAGCATACCTTATTTGACGACCAGATGTGAAACGATCCATTATATCCATGTCCCAAGAAACTATCCCCTTTAGGTCCGAACCGGCTTCCGTAGAAGCCGAGCGCGTTACCCCCCACCTCCCCTACTCTCACGCGCTCCACCCACACGCCCCCGCCCTCCTCTTCTGGTTCCCACACGATCAGCGTCTTGTCTAGAGAGGAGGATAGCAGCCGATACACTGGCACCTTTTTGTAGAAATCTGCAGAGGAAAAATAATGAGATGAAGTAGAATGATGATTGATAAATCAAATTTTAAAATACAGTTTGATGTCAATTCTTAGGTCTTTAGCTAGAAAATGAAGTGTGTATGTGGTTGAGAGTGGTTATCAGTTTTTTTTTTTCAAGCATTTCAGAGAAATAATTTAGATGTTTGTGTCAAAGTTACGCAAAAAATCGCGCAAGAAATTATGTAACAGCTTCTTTAAGTAGATTAATCTTTAACTTTGCAAATAAGCATGATTGTTCGCCAATATTGCTCAGTAACGTCACTGTATATCGTACGTAAATTAAGTAATTAAATGTAGTGGAAAATGTTATCAATATTCTAGCTACAGTATACTCAATATTGCACATTTCCATATAGTGTTTGACGCAATATCATTATGTATATTGGCGCAATTTGCTGTGCAATATTGTGTATCATCCAGTATTTTGTTACCTCTAATTGTCATGGTTGATCGCGGACATTTTATGTCTGCAAATCCTTGATATACACATTCTGGCAGCATGAGAAATGGAAAAATAAAAAAGTAAGAAGTGTGATTTAGTAATCTTTTCTTTTTGGTATGTGATAATTTTATCATCAAGTCTATATTCAGGGTTGCACTCTGAAGGCTTCATATGTATTCTCATTTTCTTTCCCTACCGTACATTTCTCCACTCTCATTATTTTATTTACCCAAAAACAGGGAAACTTAACCCCTTTATCTATCTATGTTATAATTTCAAAACAAGCTCAGTAAACTTGAAATTCATGTTAATTGATGTATGGCAACTTACCATATGGATGCCACTGGACACCATACACCCAGCCTTCATGTCCAGCCAACACTGCGTCTAGTTTCACAGACCAGTCTTGGTTGTGTGCATGGAACAGTTTCTCTTCCACGCGAATCTCTGAAGTGGGTGTGTGCACAGTGTGGGGCTGTATCCGCCACAGTCTGATGTATGTGTCTTGTGAGCAGGAGGCTAGTAGTATTGCATTGTTCTCTAGAAAAGGGTAGGTATTATTTAATTTTTGGACCAATAAGTATTTTTTTCAGTAAGCAAAAGAAAAGCTTAAAGGCTTTGATTAATCTCCTGAGTTCTTAATTGGCTATCCTATAATATCATTTATCTAACAGTGATGTCAGTCATTCCTTAAAATCATGAAATAAGTTTGAAACAAAAAAAAGATTGAATATGGTGAAGTGATGGCAAATTAATGAGGTTACCAGTAACATAATTACAAATGTAACTAAAATACCAAACAAACAGTGTTTGTAGTGAAATAATGACTAAAATATTACACCAATTAGTATTCACAAATGATACACACCAACATTTAATACATCCATTCCCCTCACCCAGTCTTCATGTCCAACTAAAGAGTGTACTTTGTGGTATTCTTTATTATCGCTTGCATAGATGTGTATCTTGTGGTCATCGAGGGCACAGAAAAGGAGAGGCTCTTCCACTGAGGGTAGTATATGAGCATGTAATGTCAGGCATAGACCAGAGTGGAGATTAATGGTTTGCTTGAGTGATGTTTCACCTAAAATAAATAAAGGAAAAGTAAGTAAAATTATTTATGATTTGTTAAATAATGCAACATCAAATTCATAGCACTCATTAAATGTAATTTAATTTTTTTAAGAATGTTCTAAAGTAGCTCAGTTGGAAGAGGAGTCAAAAGGTTGTGAGTTCAATTCTCGCCTTAGGCAGTTCAATTTTTTCAAGTTGTTTTAAAAATGTGTTGATTTGTAACTCGTAACAGTATCTGTATGTCAGATATGAAAGAGAATATTATTGTTATATTGAAACATTTATTCACTTACCATCGATTCTTTCCCAAATTTTTATGGTAGAATCAATTGATCCAGTATAAATAATTAAATTGTTTTCATTTGTGTACATCCCAAACACACATGTAACTCCCTCTGTGTGTCCTTCAAGTTTACTAGTAACTTGCCAGCTTTTCTCAAAGGTCCATACTGCAGCAGTCTTGTCAGCAGAACAAGATAAGAATTCTGTGCATGCTGCGTATGGCTTATTTAGCCACTTAACAGCGTTAACATTTGAAGTGTGGTGACTAAGGACTAAAATATCTTTGCCTCTTAGTTCCTGTAAAAAGATAAAAATACACTAATACAGCTGGTTCTCGATTCCAGATGGTGAATATTTATTTAGAGGTTGGATTATGTTTGATACAGCGGAACATCTAGTATGTACATAGTAGCATCACTATGAAGTAAGAGAAGCGTAAGGCAACTATTTAGGTATCTTTAGTAATAAAATTATGTATTTTTGCTTACCGGATTGTAAATAACAACAGCATTTGACGCACCATAACAAATAACCCCATTGCTATTCCAATCTACTATTTCAGGTGTGCGGTTGCAAGCTACAGACGTGTAAACTTGTTCCACGGATACTTCCATGTTTTAAGCAAGTTTCACTTTGTCTTAAACAAGAAAACTTATGAATAATTTTTATTTACAATTCAACATCTGTTTGAGGTTATATTTGTGTCAAAAACACGTCAAAATTATTATATTAGTTTACCGAGTTCCATTTTAATGAAAATGTTTTTTTCCAAAATGATCGATATTTTGTATAGAGTCAACAGAAATAATGAACTTATATCAAAATTATTTTAATTGTTAATTTCAAGTGAGTGTCGGATGAATGCAAATAGAAATTCTTGAACGCGGAACGGAACGGAGTGAGATTGCATTTTTGGATGCGTTCAATAATAATTATTTGTGTATTCAAATATCTACTGAACTATTAAGGAAAATTATTTGATATCAAATTTTTTTTTTCATTTTTTAATGAATTTTCAAATGTGTTTTGGTTTAAATAATTTATAGTGGTCTTTGGAAAGGTCAACTAGTGAAACATGAAAATTAAAATTAGTGAATGTGCCAATGAAATAAAGCGGGAAACTACTTTTATGAAGTGTCAAAAAAATAAAATAACCTACGCCTCGTAAAAATATAAAGAGTGTTTTTAATTAATTTTTAAATGTAAAGTGTAAACATCAGTCATATTCACAATGCCTGAGGTGATGATATCAGGTATCCCTGTTAGTTTTCCATTTGATCCATACGATGTCCAGAAGGCGTATATGGAACGGGTGATTGAAAGCCTGCAAAACAGCACTCATGCTGTACTGGAATCTCCCACTGGAACTGGAAAAACTTTGAGTTTATTATGTTCATCATTAGCATGGCTGCTTGTGAAGAAAGCCCAGTTGCAAATGAATGCCCAATTAGGAAATTTTACGGAGCACAGCGGTGGTGGTTTCAGCGGTTCCCTGCGAGATAATCTGAAATCAGGAGCGGGAAAAGCAAAGGACAATGTATCTTGGGGTATGCCTAAAATTATATATTCATCCAGAACTCATTCTCAACTCACACAGGCTATGCAGGAGTTGAAAAGATCTAGCTATAGACATGTAAAGGCCACAGTACTGGGATCAAGGGACCAAATGTGCATACATCCTGAAGTTTCTAAAGAATCTAATAACATGAACAAAGTACACATGTGTCAATTAAAGGTCAAATCCAAGACATGCTTCTTTTACAATAATGTGGACTCAAAAAAGGAAGATAGATCTGTCAGAGGTGATGAAATACTGGACATTGAAGATTTAGTAACTGTTGGTAAGAAACTAAAATGTTGCCCATATTATTTATCTAAAGAACTGAAACAAGATGCAGATATTATATTCATGCCATACAATTATTTATTAGATCCAAAATCAAGGAAGGCTAATGGAGTAGAATTGATTAACAATATAATAATACTTGATGAAGCCCATAATGTGGAGAAGATGTGCGAGGAATCAGCATCTTTACAAATCAGGAGCACAGATGTAGCATTATGTATAGATGAAATAACACATGTAATGAGATCTTTTAGTGAAAACTCTGAAGAGCAGTTGGATTTAACAGTTGATAATAATCAGCCAAAAGACTTCACTTGTGAAGATTTATGTGTTTTGAAAGAAATCATGCTTGCTTTAGAAAAGGCTATAGATGAAATAAGTGTTGGCAGTGAAGGTACTACTTTCCCTGGAGGTTTTATATTTGAATTGTTAGCTAAAGCTGAGATTAGAGATCACAACCAAATGGCTGTCATCACTTTACTAGGAAACCTTGTTACATACTTGTCCACTGCAAGTGCCTCACCATTTCAAAGAAAGGGAGTTGGTCTGCAAAAGTTTGTAGACTTGTTAAATGTTGTATTTAGTGGCACAACACATTCATACAAAGAAAGAGTTAAAATGTGCTATAAAGTCCATGTTCACATTGAAGATAAGAAGAATAAAAAATCTGATAGTTGGGGTGCACTTAAGGTTGGAAATGCAAAATCAGCTGAGCGGGTTCTCAGCTACTGGTGCTTCAGCCCTGGGTTTGGAATGAAGCAGCTATTAGATCAAAATGTTAGGAGCATTATTTTAACTAGTGGAACTTTAGCACCTTTGAAGCCATTAATATCAGAATTAGGAATTCCAATTGGTGTTCAGCTGGAAAACCCTCATATAGTCAATGGCAATCAGATATGTGTGAAAATAATCAGCCAAGGCCCTGATACAACTCCTCTTAATTCAAATTACCAGAATAGAGACAATCCAAAATATATTTCATCTTTAGGAAGAACAATATTAAGTTTTACCCGGGTGGTGCCGGATGGTTTGTTAGTTTTCTTTCCTTCATATCCAATCATGACCAAGTGTCAAGAAGCATGGCAATCTGAAGGTATTTGGTCTAGTATCAACAACATCAAGCCCATTTTTGTTGAGCCTCAAAGAAAAGATACATTCAATGCTGTCATCAGTGATTTCTATGGCAAAATAAGTGATCCTAGCACTAAAGGAGCCTGTTTTATGGCAGTTTGCAGAGGAAAAGTTTCTGAGGGCTTAGATTTTGCTGATATGAATGGTAGAGCAGTGATTATAACTGGATTGCCATTCCCACCTCTGAAAGATCCTAGAATTATACTTAAAAAGAAGTATCTAGAAGAGCTTAGGGTTCATAACAAAGAATTTCTATCTGGAGATGAATGGTATTCTCTAGAAGCTACTAGAGCAGTCAACCAAGCTATTGGAAGAGTTATAAGACACAAAAACGATTATGGAGCAATATTACTTTGTGATGGCAGGTTTAACAGTCCTAAGTTGAAAAGTCAACTGTCAGCATGGTTGAGAGATCATATTAATGTATCAAACAAGTTTGGTGAAACTGTAAGTGAGATTTGTCGGTTTTTCAAAACTGCAGAAGCGACCTTGCCTTCACCTAAACTAAAACCATTGCTTCCTAATGAAGACAATAAAGGATATAAAAACTATGAGCCCAACAATGTTGGTGGGGTATCTTTTCCTACAACTAGCACTAGAATTGTCAACAAAGGCACTAAGAAGGCAGTAAGTCAATATCCTAATTCAAATGAGGTGTATGCTGATTTTTCAATGGATTTTTATAAGAATGCTCAAGCATCAGCCTATGTGAATGAATTCAAACCAAAAGAAGCAAAGGATCTTTTTAGTGCTTTAGATAGTAGTAAAAATACATCACAGGCTTCTTCTCAATCATTGGTTACAATTCACAAGAGGAGTGCAGAAGAATCCAATGTTGCTTCAATAGCCAAAAGAAAAAAGTTGAAGATAAAGCCCTTTGGTTTTGAGGACAATTTGAAAAGTGGTGAAATTACAAATATTTCTGCACCAGAAAAAGTGGCCCCAACATCATTGATAGACTTTGTGAAGGAAATAAAAGTACTTTTACAGGCTGACCAGTATAAATTATTTCAAACATCAATTTCAGCTTATAAAAAGGATGGAAATTATGAAATATTTTTAGAAGTGTTGAAAAATGTCTTTCAGAACAGAAAAATGTTTTATTTATTTAAAGGCATGAAGAGATTTTTAAAAGAAGACCATAAAAGTACTTTTCAAGAATACTGTGATAGTGTAAATTTTAACTGTTGACCCAGTTTTTAGAGAATTTGAATTATTATTTAAATTGGGTTTACTAATGTCTCATTAAAATTATAATAAAGAATTTCAAATATTAAAATCTATTTATTATCTACTTTCCAAATATGATTATTAAAATTCATTATTGGCAGGTTCATTGATCTTGCTAGCAATTTCAACTGAGTTAATCCTTAGCATAGTCTGTTGAGCTCTTTGGAAGTTGATGCGCATGAACTGCTTCCTCCTCTTCTTCTTGAAGTGTGTACGTGTGTGAGATAGGCCCTTGGAGATAACTGTTGCAGTGATGTTTACTAAACCAGGCTGGACAAGAGGTCGGCCAATAAGGGAAAAGTCTTTAGTTCCAGCAACCAGTACCTTTTCCAATTTTATTTGGTCACCTATGTTAGGTGGCCAGTATCCTTCAAGCACTAGTAAATCTCCATCAGTAACTCTCCATTGCTTTCCCAAAAGATGTACTACTGCGAAGTTTCGTGATGCTTTATCTTCTATCAGTTTATTGCATGTTGCTATAACATCTTTTGTTGTTTCAGCCTCTGATTTGCTTTCAACTGGTGCGATATTAGTTATAAATCTAGACAAAATCCCTCCTGAAACAAAAAAGCAGTTGATTAATCTCAATGTTCCGTCCGTGACCACTTACTATAAGATTACACTTGAAAAACACAAACCTGGTCCATTTCTGAGAACATTGGTAATTTTCTGTAATCCTGCTCTGATTACAGACATTATTCAAACAATATTATAAGGGATTTAATGTTAGTTTTAATAAAAATTCATAGTTCAGCAACTGCAGGCACTGCAGCAGACTCCCAATAACATAACCTCAAAATTTGACATTGACAGTTTAGCCATGATAGGTTTCGTTCAGAAATTAGGTTCATAAATTAATAGCCATAAAAAATAATAATTTAATTTGAATATAACAGCACCTTGATAAATGCTAATTGCAAAAAAAAAAATCTCACCTCCCAACCTGATCCATTACCATTACCTAAACGTTTCCTAATCTTTTCTCCCACACCGTTGTGGCTACGCAAGTTGCGAAAGCCAAGAAAAAAAATCTTAAAAAAAGCAGCGGGAAAAAGTAAAAATTAGGTTAAATCGAGATGCGAGCCTTGTTTATTTTATTGAGTCGAAAAAAAAGGAACCAACAAGTGGTAGTAGCTCATTGGTGATGCGATATTAGTTCGAGCACATCCAAGAGCGAGGTAAGGTCGACCTACCTACTTTTGTGTGGTTTAAGTATCTAAGCAAAAATATTTTCAAAAAGAATATGCAAGGTTTCAAGGTTTTTTTTAGTTTTAGATTTGTCTAGCCTTGGCTTAATCAAATCATTCAGTGCTTCTAAAAGCTAAGCATTCAAGGTAGGTACTAACTTCATCTTTAACACTTTACCTAGGTGTAGTCCTCCGTGAAAGCAACGAATAAATCTTTCGACGAGGAAAATCGCGAGTAAGATGAATTTTAGTTGTAATTAAAATACTGCTTAGGAGGTAACTGTATAATGGAAGTACACCCAGTAGGATATCAAAAAACTGATCAGATAAAAAACGTCAAAAAAACACTTTTAAATTATGCAACGTGGAAGTCTAAATTAAAAATAATTACACACACACGCCCCAAAGCAAGAGTGGCTAGGTTAATTGACGCGTCACGTCTTCGAGTTATTTGAACTTATGTTGTGTGATCTTACTGTATATTTCTCTTTCATGTCAAGAGGTACCGTCCAAACTTTGCGAATCGGGAGATTAGGGCCGGTTGGGAGTTTAAAAACAGTCAAATCGTAACTTCGGCGGCTTAACCGGACTTAGTATATTGAAGTGAGGAAATGCTTCACTTTCCTCACTTCAATATTGCTCCGGCCAGTTTTATCAAGTTAAAGAAGATCATTACGCTAAAAAGTTACCGTCGGACTGTTCATTGCTGGAAGTAGAGTTTATAGAATGATAATTTTATTAAGTGCTTTATCTGAGACGCAAATAAAATGATTTGACTCTACTGGTGTATGTGTATGAAGCAGCACTAACAGTTCGGCAATTTGTTGAGACTTGGGGGTTACTGCCTACCGCTGTCCCGCATTTTTGGGTCTCTTTGTCGTTGTTGCACGTCAGTCATATCATCATCTCAGCCATAGGAAGTCCATTGCTGAACATGGGCCTCCCCCAATGCTTTCCATGTTGCCCGGTTAGTAGCGGCTTGCATCCAGCGCCTTCCTGCTACCTTTATGATGTCGTCGGTCCACCTTGTGGGTGGACGTCCCACGCTGCGTTTTCCGGTAAGCAGGCGGCCTCCACTCCAGAACCTTGCTGCCCCATCGGCCGTCAGATCTGCGTACTATGTGCCCTGCCCATGCCACTCCAGCTTGCTAATCCGTCGGCACATGAGTCAGTATTGGGCTTTAAATGAGAGAGACAGGTGGTTGTATCCGAATCAAAAATAAGGTCAACATTGTAGGGAGTAGTCTGGTAGTCTCACTAAGGTAGTTTACGGATTGCCAACATACTAACTAAAGTACAATATGGGCACCGTCGGGGAAGTGCAGGGGAAGAGAACATTCAGTCCTTACTTACAACGTTGGCCAATGTTTACGATCTTACCACACCTATCACTCAAAGCGGGATGCAGGCATAATAAACAGCGATTGATGGACCTAATCTAGGCCCCTCCCGCGATCTTCACCAGATCGTCGGTCCACCTAGTAGGAGGCCTGCCCACGCTACGTCTTCCAGCCCGTGGTCAGCGCAGGACCGTGCATTGTGGAATTTGGAGGAGGCCTTTGTCCAGTAGTGGACGTCATTTGGCTGAAACGAACGAACGAATGATGGACCTAAACACAGAAACTCAGTTATGAAATAGCTCCGCAGGATCGACTGGTAAGTTTGCTTCGAGAACGAAATTAATTTCAATCAGCTTCATTTCCTTAGTCAGCTACTTATGTATTACACAACAAACAATTTAATGTACCTAATTTCGATGCCTCTTTACGTGCCCTGTTTAGGAGTCGAACCCAGAACCAGAACCTCCCCACGCTGGTAATTATAAGAAAAACATGGAAACATATTGGATCAAGTAAGTTTTTTTGTTAATATACAATTATTTTTTTAACTTTGTCACTTAACTAACGTTATCGAATTTTATTATTTAAAGGTTTTTGACATTAGTTTTATAATTTGACTGCGTATTTTTCAGGTTCAATAGCATCAAACGGGGCTGGTTCAGCCATAGAGCGGTATCAGTATCGTTGGAAGCCTTTAATAAGTATAATGTGCAGCAATTATCCGTGTGTAGTTTCAAGGGAAAAGTATCGGAAACAATTGGGATACAGTTTGCTTTCCCTTATAAAACTATTATGTTTTCCTCCAGGGACAATTTCAGTCAAATCCGTTAAGCCGTGTTGCGTGATCGAGTGACAAACAACCATCCGACCAAATGATATAATACATCGAAAATAAACATTCAAGTTAACTTCGCTTGATGGCTACAGTTACCTACATTATGGAATTTCCTTTTGGTTCTATGTAAGCAGGAATTAATAACATGTAACAAAATATTTTTGAGAGCTACTTCATTTCTTTTCTGTAGTCTTTTTTGTTAATCTTATGCTTTATGTAAAGGCAAACTCTAAAGCAACAATTTAGTATACAGTACTTTAACAACTGTATTTAGTTCAGATAGTGATTATTAAGTTAGTAACACCTACTCAACACCTACCCACATAATCTAGCTTGAAATTAAATACCCAATGCAATATAAAGGCTTCATGTTGTTACCGCCGAGGTTTTTACCTACATTTACGTGCCAAATAGTAGAGAACACCTGTACACTACTATTAACTATATTTAGTTCCAGCCTTTGATTGCATTATTGTATCATCTAAATAACAAATGATCTCAGAAACGGTATAAAAATACGCGTCTTTAACTACAAGTGATTTTTCCTTATTCCCGCCCACAAAGTATTTGTCTCTACCTCATAAGTTTGTGCGATGAATAACTCGCGTTTGTGACGTAGCAAAGGGACAAGTAAGCAGCTAATATTCTCAAGTGCAAGAAACCAGGTTAGGCGATCCTGTTTTCAAAAATCCAGGACTAGCCGGTGCCTCCAGCTCTCAGCGCTCGGCGAGGGCCTTCGGAAGCATTCGGAAGGCTCCGCCGGCGTCCGGGGTGCGTCGCTATGGCAACGGGCGGGCACGCGGCGCTCTCGGCTCCGTCCGCGGCCGCTGCCGAAAATAAACACGAGAGCAACGCCTCGCAGGGCTGCCGTTGCGGCGACTCGGGTACTAGGACCCTCGTCACGTGATCACGTGGCCTAGTACTTTTCAGGATTTTTCATTTATTTTCTTAAAATTTTAATTTAGGATTGATTGTATGGCTATAATATAACGTTTTGAAAATGAATAAAATAATAAGGCAGTAGTTAGGTGGGTACAAAAATAGAAAATAAAAGGAAAGCACGGGCGAAGTGATGGGAAAATCGCAGTGGAGCGACTCCCAGCGGGGTGTATCTCGCCGGGAAAGTATCTAGGTGATGTTTGTTCGGCGTGACGGAGCGAGGCGGCCCTGCGCGGCGCGGGCCGGGGCGGGAGTTGCGCGCGCACGGCTCCCGCGTCAGTCGCTGGGCGACGCGCGGCCGGCGCACGGTCGATAGAGGACTCGAGCACGACCACGACACGCCATGGTGCGCGACGCGTGCACGCGCGACCGGCCCCGCGCGTCGGTGTGAGTGAGTGACCTAGTGCTGTGGACGACGCCGAACGCGGCCGCTGAGCTTACGGTCAGTCCATTATCCAACCCCACCTGCAAAGCCCGATAACACGGTTATGGTTATTGAGGCTTTCAGCTCCGATTGCGTTCCGAATCGGAGCGGAGACCTTCGATTTGCAAACGGTGTGTGATGTGAATGTCATTTGATGCTTGAATTTGGAATGTTCGAGCCAGAGCCACCGCGTGGCGGGATGATAAAAGCAACGAATGATCTATACGCGTATTTCCATGGCTGTACATCGCATACATGTAAACATTCAGCAATTTTCATGATTGGATCTTCTTGATTGATCGGTTAGTGATAAGACGTGACGGCTCTACCGTGCGTTAGCTATTCCCAGTTGCGTACCACGTTGGGACCTAATTTACTGCTGGATACTTTATGATCCACGTAGGTACACGATGATAAAAGTGTATTTTATTGTTAACTAATAATAAAGGTTGGAATCCGGGGCTTGAGAGTAATTGGTAGCAAATGAGGTTGGTGAGCGTCTAAGGCGCGCACACGAGGGGGTTGACAAATCACATCAAGTGGCAATTAATTATTCTTAACCTAGATTGGTGTGCAATTAATAGGAACATGTTTGTTTAGTTCATTTATTAGCAGATCACAGACGATATTGATGATCGTCAATAGAGGTGTTATTCAGTATTTATTGAAATTTCCTGAATGTCTACTTCTGTACTTTTCTCCATAAAATCTACATTTCAGAGGTTCCTAAAGTAGGTATTGCTTAGTATTTCCTATGTACGAGTATAAAAAGTATACATATAGACACACGTGGTTTGTGATATCACTTCATCTAGATTCGATACGGATTGGATTGTTCGAATTTTAATGGCTACCGAGACAGCCAGCGGTTTCGATTGCAAAGAATTTATGTTTATTTTAAAGTACCGAACACACATTTACGATATCATTGAGGAACACATAACATACTTACTTATATACCTAATATACTTACTTATATATCACATATTTATAGAAATAGTAATACGTATATAGCTGTGCGATTTGTCACAGACACGGTCGTAAGGTTAGTAGGTAAAGTTAAATTTATGAGCAGGAAGGATGTCTTGAAGATTTGCTTACTTCGAATAGGTACTCATGGGATTACACAGCATATTATTAGTTACATTAATTTACGAATTTAACTTTATTGTAGGTGTAACAACTATTGCTTGTGTAAAGTTTACAAGTCCGCAAATTCTAACAAGTAACGAGGCGTAATCATTTGTCGAGGACATATCTTTATTTCTTGCTATAATTATATTATATTAAAAGTTAAATATTTTATTAAATATAGTACCGATTTTATTGACGGGTTCAAAACGACAGATTCAAGATATAAATTTCAGATTTTCTATAAATCCGGTTTGTTGACTTTACTGCTACGAAACGACGAGCTACGAGCTACAATAACTTGCTACGGCGTAGCACAAGACTGTTCGGTACCACCTCTTTATTATATTCTATCGATAAAATAGAAAAATATTGAGTATTGAGTAGATATCAATAAACGCAGATGATATTGGTTTCATCATTTATTCAGAGAAAAGAAAAAATATTGGTACATGAATAATTTAGGAATGCTTGGGCTTGGGATTGCCAAATAAACATTTTCTTTCTTCTATTCTCAGATAGTAATATATTTCGAAATAGGGTTTAATACAAAGTACGAAATAGTCATTACTTATTTGTTTATTTGGTTTGGTGGGTAAATGTACTTGTTTGCAAAATTTACTATATTCAGACCTTTAGTTAAACATTAAAACAGGCGCACCTATTTAACTAAACCATCGAAACTGCCATAGTACTGTAAAATAAAGCTGGTTACAAATTATTTATCATTTCTCTCAAGTACTCGAAGTTGTCACATGTTTACTGCTTAGTTAATCTCGTTCTTAAACCTGCTCTAAAACCGAGATATCCATATTAACATAAATCTAAATACACAGCGCTTCACAATCGCACTCGAGCACCGGCAATGCAAATATTAATACCATATACCAACATTATACAGTACTTATCTCACTACTACTGAATGTGTACCCTATGCTTAGTATTTTATTTATTTATTTGAAACTATTGCTTAAACTTACATAGGGATACGGTGCAAGGAGTTGGAAAAACATTGAAATATGTGCCGGTATGCACAATACTTAATCTCTTCATATCTTATCTTGATCACGTTCACAGTATCAGCACATTTATCACGTATAGTGTTGATGCTGTGACGTCATTTACCTTTAATCTTTATCGTATAAATACTCGTGTAGTTCACATTAATAAACAGACTAATAACAGAGACTAATACTAACTGTTGTCTCATTCATACGGTCCCCTACCATGGCACAAAATATAATCGCACTTTAGAGCAAAAATATAACACAAAATGAACCTTTTTGGATACTGATAGCATACGAGAATATTATGTATTTAATACCTAACGTATTTAGATACAACCCTCAAATATTATGTACTTAAAAATAGATCCTAGCTTGGGTTTGGTCCGAATATTGTAATTTTCCAAATCACAGGCTTAATATATTTGAGTTTGAATTTAGTTTAGGGCGCCGTTTCAGAACATAGGCTTTTAGTCATAAGACTTATAACAGGCGGCTGACACGTGGCTGTCATCTCCGATGATAATCTGATTAATTGATCAGTAATTATGATATGCGTACCTAGATAACCTTCCCAGAGAAGTTTCAGGTAGGTACGAGTAGTCCTTGTATCATCTGGTGTTATAAAGCCATTATATTACAATATTTCTTCAGTTTATAGAATACTCAGATTTTTCTAGAGCGCTCTATCGTTCTACGAATATACCTATCAGCATTTTAGAGTTTACACTCATTTTGAACCAAATAAACAATTTTTCTTTCTTTTCTTACTTTCTTTCTATTTTATTTTTGCAAGTAGGCTTTGAAAAGCCGTCACTATTGTCAGTCTCTTTTTCAAGGGTTTTCTAAGATACGTAACGTAAAGCTTACGTATGATTTTGCTAAGTAAATGCAAATAAATACTTTAGGCGTCTCTAAATATCGTGTTTATAATTTCTTTGTACAGTTCTCTATTAGAGAGATTAACGCCCGTATTCACAAACACTACTATGAGGTCTCAAAGTGCGTGTGGACGTACAGGGTGACCCACGAACCAATTACAGAGCTTTATTAAACGCAGTGCGTTGATTTGCTGCTTCACTTAAGCAAGCATCGTTTGTGAATGCAGGCGTAAAAATCTCTTTGTGCAAACATCAGACTGTATTTTTATTGCAAATCAGCATCTGTTAACTACTTACACAATATGTCTCAGATTAGCTTTATGTACTTTTGGGCCACTTTCAGAAATTCCCCGCCAGTTTGAGTCGTTTATTCAGGACCTAATGAGGGCCCAGCCTGGAAGGGTCCTGCACTGATCAATATGCACACGAGCTTATCGCAGGCCCGAAGGCTGTTGATACATAATTTGTATGGTGGCATGTTTGTAGAGTTGATGAGACACGGCGTTATCGACTTGGTTTGATATTAGATTTATTGAAGTTAAATAGTAAACAATAGTTTTTTTTACGTAAAAGATTGACTTTTGCCTTTGGAAACTTAATTTAGGGTTTCACTTGCTGAAGTCTGAGCTGAGGCCGAAACCGGATATTATATCGAGAACTTGTTTATTGTTAAATAGTGTCTCTGGATTTGAGACAGATATATCTGGAAGATACCTTACCTTATCAGAAACCTGGAACTTTATCAGGGATAGGTAGTAAGTAGTTCATTTGCTGAAACATACTTATAATTCAAACGCAATAATCAAAATTATACTTACAACCGAAAACGTATTAAAGTCATGCGAATATTCGTAAAATAAAGTTAGCCCAATTGCCAGAAACAACTTTATTTAGATTTAACCAACCCCAAATTCTTTAACTACGGTAACGTAGGAAGACAGCTACGACGTAGTCACCTCGTAGCACACTCTACGATACGCGCTACGGTGCTACGAGAGATTTCTTACATAATTATGATAATTTAGTATCCCCGGTCACACTGTTCGCGGTCCCCGCCAGGTGGCGTTGTAACCGATTGGGGGTTAGTGGGGACTTCCGCCCGTGTAATGGGGGCGAAAACTGAATTATTGTATCTTATTTTTATTTCCGAGCCTGAAATATGATCGTGTTTAACGTGGTAAACGAGACGCGTGTTTTGCTTTTTGTATTTTGTATTGATAAAATGAAACGGGAAAACAATTACGCGGTTTAGGTGCTAGTTTTTGGAACTGAATCAAATGATTATATTTCACCTATACGCTGAAGCTATTCCAGTTTAAAACATTATATTTAGTTGTTTATTCGTTGAAAAACATTACAACATTTGAGTTCCCAAGGTTAAAATATATCATAGGTTTCTGAATTACTCGCAAAAAGTTTTCTAGGTCAATAGATGGCTGATGATCAACAGATGAAATTTTCTCACATGATTTTCTCACTATTGCTGCTATTGTCTTATACACGACAGTGCATATGCTGCGCTATAAATAAAACTACGACGTTTCCAGTGCGCGCTATAAAATACGACTCGATGAGCACGAGATGAAAATAATAAACTTATCCGCCAGGTAGAACGCACTAATAAAGCTGTGTACCTATTCTATTAATTCATGTTTTACCACAATTTTCAATGTTCTTTAAATCCTTTACCTGCACTTTAGCTTCTGTGCTACTAAACTGCTTTATTATTTAGTTAAGAAATGGCAAGTTCAAGTCTGAAATTCCACGAACTCTTAATGAGGGTTTTCGCCTCTATCGCCAGTAATATAAAAAAAGCTGTATGTTTCTTTCATTAAATAAATAAATAAATAAAATATCTTTCAATGTCATGTCAAAATCCACCAATCATGCAGCATTTGGACCTCCCGTCTACGTATTGCCATCTGGCGGATTTTTCAATCGCGAACACCCTCATTGAGCAGTGACGTTTTTCTTTTACTCAATAGCCTAGTTCGAAGCCGACACAACTTAACTTTGACATAAGTTATCAAACCTTTAGCTACCACAGAGTTTTATGCATCAAATGTAACTCGGGTACGAAGAAGTTGCATTAGACGGGCCTTCTACGCCATTTTCGTATTTAGCCTCCATCTGTCACTCTCGCTCACAACAGTTTGTCAAGATGAGTGAAAGAGATAGATACAGCCGAAAATGCGGACATGTACAGAGTAGCCCTGCTGTATCTGAAAGCGATTGCCTCCAGAGTCGGTAGCGACGCCCCTGTAATATTTCAGAAGCGATTTTACGGCGGCGCGAGTCAGGGATATATTTTATACGGTCGATCTTGATTCCGCGCGATTTGCATGTGCGAGATTGATGCCGTAAGACTTATGCTGAGGAAACTTTCGTGTATCCACGATACGACTTGCAAGTGCCTTTTAAAACTTCAAACTTAATATGATTGGTTATTTATTTATACGTCAATTTTAATATTTGACAAACTATTACTACTACTGTTGACCTACCAATGTTTAGTGTCTTTAGTAGGTAAGTCAGCAGTGTTTCAGATAAATTGCCCTAAAGATGTTAATTTTCAATAAAATACAAAGCCTATCTAATATTATTGAAGTATCTCAAAAATATACGTTAAGCTATGTGGCCTGTTTCTGAGGCTAAGTACAAACATAAACGGTTCAAAACTAGTTCTGCACTTGTCCAAAACATAACTTTTTGCCACCGAAAAACTATTTAAATGTTAGCCCAAAGTTCACCCCCCGGGACGAGCGCGACCTAACCTATTCACTTTGCTCGTAATGAACCTTTACATGATTCGTTAGTTATTTAATTAGAATAACCAATTAGACCCGGGAACTGAGCTAATTTTGCCGCTGCAAATATTTTAATTATCTTTTAGTGAACGAGAATGTTAGTCCAGAGTTCTAGTTACTGTTGTTACAATTAAAGTTTATATGCGTCGCTAATTAACTAATTTGTAATTAAGTTTGTGTCTCAATTACACACAGTATAATTTTGTAACGACTTTACAGGTTCGTATTGCCAAAAACTGTAACTGTAGTAAGCTAGAGCTGTAAACACATGTCACTTTAATGGATATTCATCGAGCGCATACGCATTTAAAAACAGCGTTTGCTAATGGAGCTTTAAGTGCACAATGAAATCAAATTATCAATAGAGTATTTATACAACCAATATTTCCTTTAAAGTAACAAAGCATTGTTTTACAGTACGGATGAAACGATACTTTATTTTCGTTGATTTGCTATATTCGATTTTATTTTAATTTGAAATGTAAAAACAGAATATCATATCAAATGAAAATCTTTATGAAGAAAAGATTTTTGATAGCTCTTAAAAAGTATCTCATTTGACTGATGGTGGTGTCCAATTCCCTTTTGTACGTACGATACGTATCGTAGATATTTTTGGTTTAATGCAGCAGACATCTGAAGTTTAAAAGGAAACCAATGCCGTGTGAAAGACTAATAATTACGAAATGGAAAGCTTAGTTAAGATGGAAAACAGGTGGTTTGCTGGAGAACTAAAAAATAGGAACAAAAATATTACTTAATGGAGTGTTTTTTTTTCTTTTATTATATATAAAACTTATTGCAAATAAGTGCTATTTTTGCTTCTCTTTGTATTAACATTTAGAGGCACATTGTTAATGATTCTACACGCACAGTGCATCTAAACCTGAACCAAAACATCCAGTGTTTAATTAAGCAATCAATTACAGAGTAAATTAATTAGCATGTGATTTCAGAGCATTATACAACTGAACATACATTTACATACAACCACATTGTACTTATGGACATAGTTATGTTGATAATGTGCTATCATTAGTTAGTACATTATAATTATCATCATCAACAATTTAGGATCATTTTTACCATAGCAAGGTGGTTAAGTAGTAGGTATGTGACAATTTATTTATAAAATAAATAATGTAATGTGAGGTTAGATAGAGTTTTATTTCAGGTAGGTATGTGTAAAAGACTAGTGACTGTTTGTCTGTCAGAAGGTAAAGCTATCGATACTATTGAGTTATGTACTAGTACCAGCTCATAAAGTGACTTCAGGGTTATGATCTCAGTTGTTAAACTCAAAAATATCTTTTGACTGCACGTGTACCATTCGGTTTTTTTATTTTGTGTTGTACCCACCTCGAAAAACTGACTTTACCGAGACTATTTTGGGATCAGGCTACTAAAATAATGTTAACGAAGCAATTACCAATTATTTAATGGTTCCAACTATTCGAAAAACGCTTCTATCTCAGTTTTATCTTTCGGCGTTAACGGCTTTAGAATAAAGGCTAGAATGCAGAAGCTGCCGGTGCCCGGGGCATGTAAATTTTCATTTAATTTCGTTTAGGGTCACAGCGCAGTGCGGCACTTTTAGAGTTCTTTGGTCGAATGGTAAAACGGAATACTTGTGGTATCAGCTAGACGTCAGGTTATCTCTCAATGCTTTTATTACTTAGCATCATCACAGCCAGTAGAAATTGGAACACTGTATGATATATTATATCATACAGTGTTCCATTTTATTGGTCTCATAAAACTTTACATCATAATTGGTTAGCCTTTTTCATAAGCGCCTGTGAATCGAATTGTATCTATAGCTTGAGCCGGCTTGTTTGGTATTAAAAAGGGAGACAGGTAGCTACAGTTTCATTGTTCATTTTTACGATTCTAGAGAGCTCTATCACTCAAGCCTATCAACTACATCATGGCGAGGAAGAGAGGCGAATGCAGTACATGACAATAAAGATATTAGGTAAATATACGGAACACTGACCGTGCAAAGTAAACTTGCGCTCGGTTGTATTTTGTACAAGTGGACCCGCGGTACGATGGAATATTCGTGTTAATTGATATTGTGATTTTATTGAGGATTTAGTTTTGTTGCTCGCACGCAAACAGAGAGAAAGAATTGAATTTGTTTACATTCGTATTTTTTCATATGACATAATACTGGTACAGCTTTATATTGGGTATGGTAATATTAAGCTTGCGGTCACATGGTGCGTTGCGGCTCTTTTATTCTATCATTTTAAGTCAGCACGGCGTTATTAATAGATGTTTTGGGCCCCGATTACGCAAATTTTTAACGTCTCCAATACAGACGCGCTTCTTCGATTTTGCGATACGATTGGGCAAAACAGCTGACGTCACCAATTGTATCGCAGATCGAAGAAGCGCGTCTGTATTGGAGACGTTAAAAATTAGCGTAATCGGGGCACAGAATGCATGTATTTCGTCGAGACTGGTGGATAGCTGATGTTTTTATAAGACGCGATCTTGGACGATATTTGTTGTAGAAAATTCTTCTAGAAAAGTTTTATTCGCACCGGGTCACGCTTCTACTGATTACGTTATTAATTTGTATGAAATGTCACGTTGCGCTTACGTCCCGTCACGCTCAGACTGGCTGTGTGCCAGAGACTTAGGAATGCATTAAGTTAATGGACTAAGTAAAACTTAATCATTTGGTATTCACTAGGATTTGCGTTCGTATATTGTAGACAATGGATGTTAGTACATAGTAAATAATATTAGAATAGAGCCCTATGCAATGTTATTAAGCGTCAAAGTTTCGGCCATCGAGCTGCCCTCGACGCGAGCTAACAGCGAACTAGCTCATGAGCTAATACTCGAGCGAGTACTAAAGTACTTGTTCGTGCTCTTTATTGAGTGGGAACTTTGCTTTTAATAAGATCTAGACTTAATCCCAGTTGATTTAATCGCAGTTGTGTGATGTGATATCGTGGTACTATCTCTCTATTAATTTCTATGTTTTGTTAATCTTATTGTTTTTTTAGTAACACCCTAATGCCAGAAACGAGTGAAATTAAAAAGAAAAAATAGTGACGCTCATAAATGGATCATTCAGTAGGTAAAGGAAAAAACTGCCTTTTATTTAATCTTTTTTGGAAATGGAACATACACAGATAAACATTAAACCAATTGACATGATGCTGAGCTATCTGCCTCTAACCTTCTAGCATACTATTACCCCGTGAATTTGGTGGTCTTAAATGCCCCGAGGTAGTAAATGTAAGTGTGTGTCCACATTAGGGCAGGAATCGGCAAGATGCGCCTAAGAGCTTTCGCTCGTTACGCACGTCTCTAGCAAGGTAATTAGTGATGGGCCGAATAGTAATATTTGGAAATCGTGAGCTATATGTATAGATAGCTCTTGGAGTATGAATTAGGAAATGAATGGAGAAAAAGTTTGTTATTATTTTAATAATAGCAGATTAGGCGACAATGTTTTATTTTTGTTTGGAAGACATTTTTTAACTATTAGAATTCAATGCAAGCTAAATCAAACAATATAAAGTATACGAATTTTGTGTTTTGTATTAGAATTTGAATTGTTAAGGGTATGACTCTGATTAGGGATAACATTTACCTACCTGGAATGTTTTTAATTAAGCGCCACAGGTCTAGTGGTTACCTATCTCGACTACAAGGCCAAAAGTTTCAAATCCCGCAAAGGCCAAATCCCGCAGTGTTTTTGTAATAAGCAACTATTTGTTAGAATCATTGAACTTCAGTATGTTAATTCGTTATCCTCAGTGGAAATAGAAAAAGTTGTGAATAATTTCAACATATTTTTAGGCTTCTTATCGCACCAACAAATAATAATTTGTTTCAGTGATTGCCCTGGCCAAATACAGTCGCCCACAACATGTTATAACACATTTTTGTAGAAAAATCTCACTTATTACAAGTAAAAGTACCTAGTCAGTGTTCAGCTTGTCATGCTCGATTATACTTATGGTAATAGAGATCATTACTAGAGTACTAAAATATTAGCAGGGCTCTAGTTTGCATCAAAATTACTCAAACTGAATATTTATGTTTCTAGATTTGTTACTGAATATTTATACTGATACTGGCATTTCTTAGCATGTTTTTGTTGGACGATATCTTAATTGTCTGGAATTGAAAGTGATATAAGGCACTTTAAAAGATAATACGAGAACACAGAATGAATAAATGATGGAACTACTTAGTAGTGTAGATAGGCTTCTAAAGTTATAAATGCCATATCATGACCATTTATCATCTCAGTATATCATATTGTCTTAAGTGGACATTCAGTCCAAACATTTGTATTAACCATTGTAAGTTTTATCAAAACCGTTTCGCTCAATTATTATTACGATAGTTATTCAGAATGAAACTTATGTGTAGTAAATCTGATTAAATAAATAAATAAAACCTGACCAGTTGCATGCGTGAAGAACTAACAAATGTGCATACCTAGATCTAACCAAACAGTTTTTTTGCGTTTAAGTACGCTGCTCATAAAAGCCAGATATGCTATTTAGTGTATTCTACGACAAAATGCCACATATCTGTAAGTATTCTAATTACATACATTCCACCTCGAAGAACATACATCGCCCGGCTCCGCTCGTAAACTTCGCACGTAATACTGCGTAACATGCACGTCCTAATAGGGTATGAATTCGGCCGAGGTACATACAGCTCCTTGGCTTCTGGAGCGTGAACGGAGGACAGCCCAGGTGATTGATCAGTGCGTGGAATGGAACGTAAGAGCCAAAGGCTGTGTGTACCAGCATTTCATTATAGATAGGTTGTTTGGCTGTTCCACCAGAAGCAAAGACCGCAAAGAAAAAGGGTCGGTTAGAAAATCTTCTCTTCAAACCTAGCTTTATAAAATAAAACATACTGGAAAAACTACTCATTTTTAGTTGTTTTACATTTCTTACATAAAAAGCTTAATTAATGTAGTCTGCATTTCATAAAGCAATTTCATGGAGAGAAAAATAGTTGCGTAGTTTTATTTTTTAACCTAACATCGAATTAGCAATTCTTGGTAGGTACTAAGATTGAAAAGCTCAGATCATAGGAAATTTTTATTTTTTATTTTTTTTTCTTTATTCAGAAAACCACAGCTTTTCATAATAATAATACAATACCGCAATATCTCAAGTTCTGCAAGTACAACAATGTTAGTTCAATTAAATGAGTTAATCCTAAACTAAATCTGATCGAATCTTTTAAAGCTAGAGTCCATCTTTTATGTCAACCTCATCGGTTATAAGAAAAAAAAGTGTTTGTTATAATTTACATGCCGCATTTAAAAAAATGTATCTCAAACATATTGATTTATTGGATAATATTTAAAAAAAATCCATTCTTCCATTTTCTCTATTGAAAAACGTCTACAAGAAAAATTTATTTTCACGAACGATATTCGAAATCGATTAAAGCAACAAAAAAAATACGACGAACGTCTTGGCTGAACGCGGAACATGCCATTGACAGCAAAAAATAGAATTGAAAAAGTAGCGGCCTGCGTCACGGTGGGCGTGGAGTGACGTCACGCAGGAAGTGGGGCACGGCGCGCGTCACGTAGTATGCACCGGTGTTGCCACTGCAATCGTCCCTGTTACGTAATTGTGCTCGAATTTCGCGTGATGAAAACTACGGTGGATGATTTTTTGGACTGGCAAGGAATACGTATTGGAGCTTTCGTGGCTTTAGATCAAAGTAATGTCATCAATGTCTTCGGATTTTTTTATGTACAGTCACGGAATGAAAAGGTTCGTCAGTTTTCAAATTGATTCCTTCAACGAATCACGAGCACATATTACCTTTTGAAACTATGTTACAGAATAATCTCGAGTTAGAGAAAATAATATTTAACTGTTCGTCAGTAAAGTTCAAAATTATTCAGAAGTTGTTTGACGATTTAACTTGTCAAGAAGATTATTATGATTGATAAACTAAAACCTTCTTGTTGGTTCAACCTGCCATTATCTATTAAATAAAAAAAACTACATTTTGTAACATTGCACTGATGGGATAGAAAAATAAACAAGCAAAACCTTATTCGTTAGCAAACGTCATATTTATTTAAATGTTAGCAGCACTGTTTCATGCACGGTTAAGTTGGCAGCTTTGACTCTTACAGTACCTACCTAGTGCAAGCGAAAACCGACACTAAGGTGACGAACCTTTTCATTCCGCGACTGTACATTTATAATACGTGTTTGAAAGCTCGTTTGCAAGTCTGGGTAACAATTAAATAAAATAAATGGATATTGCACAACAATAATGTGTTTTGGCAAACTATTACAAAGAAAAAAAACACACCTTAAGAAAAAACAAGGAGAGTTTTGATTTAGCTGCAGTAGGAAAATTATATGCACACTTATAAGAAGCCGAAAGGAATATTCTATACAACTCCCGCAAAAACTGCTGATGTAAATTAATTTAATAGATAACACATTAAACTATCTAAATAATTTGTCGCTACTATCAAATAGAAAATGATTATGAATGATTTTAAAAAAGGATGAAGCATCTCGTTGCAATGCATTTGCTTGCATTGGTGTGTTCCATTTTCAAATATTTTTTTCTGTAGGCTTTAAAAGCGTCATACCAATGATGACGTTCTAAATTTAAATTATTGTAATGGCGCAAGTAGACTATGCGGAAAATTGACCAAGTCGAAGCGCTAGCCCGTACACCGAAGTATGGGCGATGTACGGGTGGGGGAAGGAAAAAGTAACCGAGATGGTGTTCACACTATTACGTCTTGTCCAATTTCCTGCATAGTGTACTTGCGCCATAATATAAAATCTCACACTACTGTACGTTTCCACACGTCTTTAGTTTTCAAGATATAAATAAATTAAATATAACTAGTATACGGTCATAGGACATTTGATTAAACTGTGCTCTTATTTAAGTTTACTTATCATACAAGACAATTGTCAAGCAGTTGGTGTTAAATTATGAATATAAGATTTATTGAACAATAAAGTGAAGTGTCTAAAAAGTGTGACAAGTGTTTCGGGCTTTGGAGTAAACTCTTGCAAGGTACATTAATTATTTACATCAAATCTAATTAATTCTAATTGATTCATCAACCTCTACGCATTGCGGTCAACTATAGTGATGATTTATGTAAAGTTGCTGATAGAAACTGAAAAAAAAATGTAGTGAGTGCTTTCGAAAAGATTTGGAGTGTTTTCCGAAAAACCTTATGATAAATCTTTTTGGTTAATTTGCTGCTTTTTCGGCATACTCGTAGTTTCCCCGGTGGTTTGTACTGCCGTCAGTAACATATGAGTATTTGTTTGTTAGAAAATAAAACTTGGTGTAGTTATTTAATCTAAATATATAAAAGGAGAAACTGACTGACTGACTGACAGATCAACGCACAGCCTAAACGGCTAAACGTAGGCACTTGAAATTTGGAAGGGACGTAGCTTAAGTACCGTAGAGGTGCACTAAGAAAGGAATTCCCTAAATTCCCACGGGAACGGGAATTAGCGGGAAAAACGGGATTCACGCGTACGAAGTCGCGGGCGGCCGCTAGTACTCTACATGGCTCAATTGAACGCATCCGCGATGGCTCGTGTTTTCATTCAACATCTTATAAAACCCAAAACGTCAAGCTTGTTGTCTTTGTATTAAAATAAGAATAATATTATTCGTAAGACGCGTTCATTCCCTTATTGACTTATAAAATAATCCGACTATTTTAATGATTCTATCCTGCAAACTTAGCTTTAGTGCGCGTCATTCGTACTCCGACAAATTAACTGTCCAAGGATAACCTATGTTAGTTGTTTATCCGAACGTTTTTACCCTCCCAATGCATTCTGCACCTCAGTTCCCCACATCAGGTGTTAGTGCTGACGTCACCAGCTAATTGGCAGATGGATGGAGGTCATCGATCTCGGCGGCGGCAAAATGCCGCGTGATTGATTGTCCGGTAATGTAATTATTATTGTCATGTTATGTCGGCCGTAATGTACGCCCAGATGGCGGCAATTTGCATGTACAGACAGCGGCAAATAGTTCGTGACACCGAAAGTAGTCAAAAGATTCGCAACACGTCTTTGTTACAGTTGGTATAGGTTTAAGGTGAAGTTGTAAAATGTTTATATACGCTGATTGTACTACTCGTGCAGACCAAATGAGGAACACCCGTATTCACAGACATTACTTTGAGGTCTCATAGTGCGCGTGGACGCACAGGGCAGCACAGGGTCCTATAAACCTGTTCATAGACAATGCTTGAGTGGCGGACACACGAGACACGAACCAATCACAGAGCTCTCTCTATTCAACGCTGTACGTTCGACTTCGCATAGCGTTGCTGCTTCACTTAAGCAAGCATCGTTTGTGAATACGGGTGATAGAATAGTATAGAAATCAATAGTTCAGTGTAGAATACTTCTTACGCATAGTTGTTTTTCATTCAAAATATGTTCAATCGTTCATAACCACTCATATGGTGAACAGAAGATAGCGAATCAAACTGAAGACTTTCAAGTAACATCTTATTTAGTGGTAACAACAGCTATTTTGCAACAGAAACGAATAGGTTTCCTGTTTAGGCCAAAGATTAGTTAATCTCTGCCAGTTGGCAGAGAATGCCCAATGGCATTAAGTTCGCCTTATGTACCAATGAAATGGCATTAAATATTTATATAGGTACTCTGATTTGCTGTTACTTTCACTCAATTTCACTCAATAGAGATATTTCTACATATTTATTACTCACTAGCGGCCGCCCGCGACTTCGTACGCGTGGATCCCGTTTTACCCCCTTAAGGGTGGAGTTTCGTAAAATCCTTTCTTAGCGGATGCCTACGTCATAACATCTACCTGCATGCCAAATTTCAGCCAGATCCGTCCAGTGGTTTGGGCTGTGCGTTGATAGATCACTATGTCAGTCAGTCACCTTTTAGATAAAAATTAGTACTCGTAATAAATGTACGTACGTGTATTTAGAGTGGTTTGTAATGTCCCCATTACTTGATTATCAAAACAAAACCTTGTGGCCAACTACAGGTTCATTGGATATTGCTGATATTTACCAATTTCGAGTTCGAAATTCGTAGAATCCGACAAGTACATACGGCGCGCTCTAAAACTAATTCCTGGTACAATCAGCGATATTACAACAGCTGAAATATTCCAATAAAGTAACAGTTTGATTAACGATGCTCGGGTTAATTATCGACATTTCATTCTAAAGGGTATCGTGTAAATTACTGAACCATAACTTCTCTAAATTATCTACAATATTGATAGGCTCAATCATAATGTTTTGCTAAATTTTATTAAAATTCAACGTGCTAATAATCTTACTAATATTATAAATGCGAAAGTTTGGATGTCTGGATGTTTGTTTTTGGGTGAAAGACACCCAAAAACTACTGAACGGATTTTTATGAAACTTTACAGTATTATTGTTTACTAGCGGCCGCCCGCGACTTCGTACGCGTGGATCCCATTTTACCCCCTTAAAGAAAGAAAGAAAGAAAGAAAGAAACATTTATTGCCATGGACATCACAGAAGACAAAAGATGTAAATAATAGAAAAAAAAAGTAAATAAGACATAGGTGACATAAAATAAAACATACAATGAAAGTGAAAGTAAAACTGAGCAGTGCCACCCTGTCGCACGGCGATGTCCATCGCAATGGGACCCCACTCAGCATATGCCATGGCCCCCGGTGAGGGAGGCCACGACGCTGGTTTTCAGTGTGCCCCATGCCGAGTGGGAGTCACGGACACTAACCTATACTGCATAAAATATACATACATAAATAATAATAATAGTGCGCGTATAAATTTTAAGTGTAAGTACAGTATAATATTATTATAAAGAAAAGATGTAATAAGATATTATAAATAAAACGATAATATTTGAAAAACAAAACTGTGTGGGTGTACATAATAAATAAATTGTAATGTAATAAAGTGTTTGTGTATACAGTGATTGTGTGTGTCTCGACGACCACAAAACCGTCACGTGCGATCGAACCATTTTGCGTGGTTGTGTCTATTCATAGCGTCAGGTAGGGGAATCAGATTGGCCCATAATCCTGAGCGCGTTAGTCGCATCGCCTACCCACAATACAGAAAAAAAAAAACAAACAAAATAAAGTACATCATTAGTGTCAGATCAAGTAAATTAAATAAAATTCATTTACGCATATTTAAAAATAATTATGTCAGATAGATGTTATTACGTTATTGTTATTACGATGTCAATTAATTATATACAATCTTAGTGGTGCTTATGTGCTACGTCGAGAGAAGAGAGTCAATTTTATGAGAAATCAAGACAAGTCAAGCCACTGCAGTCTTAAATGCGATGATCGGTGACCTACCTACCTACCTACCCCCGTGCTCGTTTGTCTGGAATCTTGAGGTATGGATACAAGTTACCTACGTCAGTAATTGTGTACTAAAAACGTATTCCCTGTACCTTTTTTTAAAAGTGCTTATTGTTTGTAGACCTCGCAATGGCGGTGGTAAGTCATTCCAGCACTTGGACGCGGCAAACCTGAAACTACCCCGGAAGGCAACGGTTCGGTGTGGGGGAAGGATGAGAGTGCTGCCGGAGCGACGAGTCTGGTGCGAGTGGACTTCCCGAGTCCAAACTAGTTTCTCCAGCAGATAAGTCGGAACATTGTGTTTTATTGTGCCAAAAAGCAATGTGGCGAAGTGCAACGTCCTCCGTGAGTTCATTTTCAGTATTTTTGAGCTATTTATGTAAGGCGTAACGTGTGTTCGCGGCGGGATCGTAAAACAAAAACGGGCACATGCATTTTGCACACGCTGGATAGATTGCTTGGTGCGCGACAGCAGTCGAGGGCCGTATACCACATCCATGTAATTGAATTTAGAAAGAACTAAGGAGTCACATAACTTAATCCGATTTTCAGTGGAGAGATATTTACGTATTTGGTATAATACTTTCAATCTATAAAAACAGTTTCCTATTATTTTATTAATATGTTTTTCAAAACGCAATTCCTCATCCATCAGTAGTCCTAAATTTTTCGCCTCTGTTACCCTTTCTATTGACTCCCCCTTAATCAAGATTCCAACTCCTCTGTTTGTGATCTTTCTCACCTGATCTTTTGAACCCAATACCATATATTTGGACTTATTTCCATTTAGTACCAGGGAATTGCACTTAGCCCAATTAGCTATTCGTTCAAGATCCTCATTCAGAAGCGCAACGGCATCGTATACATCTTTTGGCTTACTTGATATATACAGCTGTATGTCATCAGCGTAGATATGGTATTTACAGTTCTGTATATGATCAGTCACGTCTGCACTATAGATAATGAACAAAAGTGGGCCTAAAATTGAACCTTGTGGAACTCCCCGGCGGACAGCCACTTGGTCCGATACTCGTGTCGTACCCCCGTCATCAGATATCACTACACATTGAGTTCTGTGCTCAAAATAACTGTGAAACCACCTCACCGCACCAGGACTAAAACCATAATAACGCAGCTTAGCTAATAGTAGCGGAACACTTATGCAATCAAAAGCTCTCGAGAAGTCCAATAATGTTAGCAGAGTGCCCTCCCCATTGTCCCGAGCAGCCAGCACATCATCGACTACCTGGAGCAGGGCTGTTGCGGTGCTGTGGGCCTTACGAAAGCCAGATTGTTTCTGTGGAAGTATATCATTTTGCTCCAAAAATCTTTTCACCTGATCCGACACAACTCTCTCCAGAACCTTGGACAGACACGGCAGTATACTGACAGGACGCAAATCAGACAAAGACGTAGGTAGTGTTTTTTTTGGTATTGGCTTGATCAGCGCCTTCTGCCAGTCTTCAGGGAAAACGCCTGTAGAAATCGATCTGTTCACTATTGCTGTTATCGCTAGAAGAGATTGCGGCAAAGATAACAGTAGCATTTCAAGAGAGACATTGTCCAATCCTACGGCATTCGACTTCAAACTCTTCAATACCTTTAGCAGGGCTGTTGCGGTGCTGTGGGCCTTACGAAAGCCAGATTGTTTCTGTGGAAGTATATCATTTTGCTCCAAAAATCTTTTCACCTGATCCGACACAACTCTCTCCAGAACCTTGGACAGACACGGCAGTATACTGACAGGACGCAAATCAGACAAAGACGTAGGTAGTGTTTTTTTTGGTATTGGCTTGATCAGCGCCTTCTGCCAGTCTTCAGGGAAAACGCCTGTAGAAATCGATCTGTTCACTATTGCTGTTATCGCTAGAAGAGATTGCGGCAAAGATAACAGTAGCATTTCAAGAGAGACATTGTCCAATCCTACGGCATTCGACTTCAAACTCTTCAATACCTTTAGGACTTCGATTTCATTTACCTGTTGTATGTCAAATTGATTCGCTACGGTACAGTTAAATTCAAAAAATGACAATTGGGATATGTCAATGCTATTGTCTCCGGGTACATTTAAAAAATGATCATTAACAAGGTTAGGATCGCTACAGATCGAGTCTGGGTTGTCAGGAGTTGTTTTTAGCCGCACATGTTTTTTTATATGTGACCATACAACGCGGGGGTCATTAGATTTATCGTTAATGTACTGATCAAAATAAACCTGTTTCTCCCTGTCCATTGCCTGATTCACAAAGCGCTTAAGGTCTTTATAATAATCCTTATGTTCGACGCGTCCAGATAGACGTGCCCTATCCCAAGCCTCATCCCGCCGTTTCATCATCAATTTAATATTATATGTGAGCCATGGATATTGATGAAATCTTACGTTTACAGTTTTTAATGGCGCATGTATGTCAAACATATTTATCGCATAGCAATTAAATATTCGAACCATTTCATTCACATCAGACAGTAGACATATACGTTCCCAATCTAAACCCGCGATTTGCTCCCTAAATAACCCTTCGTCAATATCCCCGATGGCTCGGCGTCTCAATTTTATGGGTTTTGGTTTAAATTTCGTAATATTTATACTACACACTATAAACGCATGATTACCTAGATCATGTATATGATCTGACCTCATGCCGATCCAATATTGATCTTAACCAGAAATTGACGGAAAACCTTAATAACATACAAGCATGGATGGACGACCACAACTTGGAAATAAATTACTCAAAAACGAAATTAATACAATTTAGGCCCTATCAAAAAACTCCATTAAACATTAACTACTCATTCAATGGTAAAAGTATTGAATGCGTAAATTTTGCTACATTGCTCGGACTTGACTTAGATTGTAATTTAAATTGGAAACAGCATATTATTAAAATTAAACAGAAAATATCTAAATTTACTTACGCCCTAAGGCAACTAAAAAGAAACTCCGACCTAAAAACTACACTCGCTGCTTATTATGCCTACAGCTACGCTTGGATCTCTTACGGGATCATACTATGGGGCAACAGCACGGACTCAGATGATATACAGGGTGTTACTTTGCATTCTTGCCATATTTACAGAGGTTACTATATTACTGATACTGAACACAAATCCGTAAAAAAATAATGTGCGAAAAAATTTTTTTTTAATCTTGAGTATTTTATTTTATCGACAATCTGTTAAACACACCACTAATTATCGTAACGCATGCACATCACTTGTTGGCGATGGCGATGGAGACTTTTTTACTTTTTATTGTATTTTTATAGTTGACCCACGCTGAACTGTCCCACCAAACTCAATGACAGGGGGGCGCTACCATCGTTCAACTATATGGTTTCCAACATGGCAAAAATCTGAACCAGCGATCCGGTATTGACGGTGGCGCCCCATTGTCAATGTCATCGACAGGACAGTCCAGTATTTTGGAACTATATTTAATTTTGTATTACATTCTGCCTCATTTTGTTATTAGAATTAAGAAATCAATTTATAGATGACCCACGCTGAACTGTCCCGCCAAACTCAATGACAGGGCGGCGCTACCATCGTTCAACTATATGGTTTCCAACATGGCAAAAATCGGAACCAGCGATCCGGTATTGACGGTGGCGCCCCACTGTCAATGTCATCGATAGGACAGTCCAGTATTTTGGAACTATAAATATCTATTGCAATTATTTATTGTCTTTAAAATGTC
>NW_021130938.1:0-2184 GCF_004193835.3 Ostrinia furnacalis
TGCCGCAGCGTATGGTCTATGGTACTATAACCTTTTCGGAATCCGGCTTGTTCGGGAGGCTGGAAGTCATCGAACCTACGCGCGAGACGGAGGAGACTACTTTGCTTTATAGGCTGTTTATTTTCCTGTTATAGAGCTACTGCATCTATTTAACTGTGGCCAGGTTTTACAATCGAAACTAGAAAACCTATCGGACCGGTCTGTGTCCAGTTTACACAATGTATTGTCAATTTTGTAATGTCAACTCGACTGTTACTTGGACTGTAGATAGTAGATTTATTTATGACCACTTTGTGATTGTGACTTTAGTGGGTCAAAGTGCAACACACATCAATGTCATTGAAAGTTTTGAAGGCTTAATTACCTTTTGATTAACTTGATAACAGCATTACATATTTTTTATATGTTTGTGTAGGTATTATTATTAGCAATGCCTTGCTTACTGGATCAAACACCTCAAGAAAATATCACTACCTAAATTGACCCCACTGGTAATTGAACTTCTGACTCTTTGCACTTCTTAGAGCTACTCAACGTGCCACTCGCTCATTGGCCATTTGAGTTTTGAGTTCTAGTCCTAAAAATCTTTACCTACCCTGAGTAACTACTCAGGGTTCCAATTATCGGTATTAGAATCTCTACCGGGAGTTGAACTCCCAACTCTTAGCTCTTAAGCTATCACCTATCACACCGCCACTCGGTCATTGGGCGTCAAACATAGCTCTCTATTTTGAACTGTGAACTTTATTCTCCACACCTTAAGGTTTAGATTGTCCAGATAATGCATTAAATACAAACATGCAGATAACCAATGTCCAACGTTTGCACAACTTTCTAACAGGAATGATGATAGCTATTACGAAAGGCGCAAGGTTCAATGTCGAAACGCATCTCGGTGTGCAAACATTCGCCATTTGCTCGTGAGAAGCTTGCGAAACTGCTACTGGTCAGAGATGAGGATATATTATTATTATAAATGCGAAAGTTACTCTGTATGTTACTTTGCCACCACTGAATTATTTTTGATGAATTTTGGTTTAGAGATAGTCAGATTTGACTACGGAGAAGAACAATGGGATTTTGTCGCGAAACTTAAAGGGAGTGAAATACCTATTAGATACGTAAGTATTATAAATTGGAAAGTTTCTCTGTCTGTTATCTTATCACCACTGAACAAATTTTAATGAATTTTGGTAAAGAGAACTTTGCAGAAGTACGTTGTAGAGTCTACTTCAAGCTTTATTATAGCAAAATAACGATTAAAAGGCGATAAAGTTAAGTTTTATGAGAGAGAGACTAATCATTTATTTTTTTTTGTTATTAAACAAATTATCCAGTTATTCGTTATTTAAGAAATAACGTAATCAAAATAAGTAACTAACAATAAGTTACATTTTAACAATGGTTTTAGTCTTGAGGCACGTCCCGCACGAATCTTCTACTCGCTCACTCGCTAGTTATTTACGCCCGTTTTCACAAACGATGCTTGCTTAACCTTCAAGCGGGCGCGCGGCGTCGAATCGACCGCGCCTAACACATTTTCGTTCATTACTTTTTTTTACTTGTTACACATATTTCTCATTTTTAGTAGCCTGTCGCTTGCTCATTGTGAGCGAAATAAAGAGCTTACCTCAGCTCTCCGTGCTTTTCCCACCCCATGGCTTGCTATTGTTTAAGCCGCGGCGCCGGCGTCGAAAGCACGCCACGCGCCTGTCGTCGAAAAGGTTACGCGCGATTCTCTATGCGGTATATCATTTCTTCGGCTATCACCCAATATTATTGAATTAAGCTTGCAATTCTGTTTTTTCTTATCAAATAAGTCTTAAACTGCTAGTCCAAAGTGAAATAACAGATACATTATTATGAAAAGATGAAAAATAGAGTGAATCGGAGCTCAGAGACCAAGCTAAACTGAGCCAAAATTATAAAATTATGTTTTATCATTATTTTGCCATTTTTATCGTTTTTACCAGGTATATGAACTATTCTGAGGTATTTTAAAAGATTTTGTGTTCAAAAATTAGTTTTTGATCCAAATAATATTTTCGTTATGTTAATTGATTAAATAATTGTTTCTTTAACTTAATTCAAATTACTTAAGACTTAAATACACTCGTAATATGTCTGCGTATAAAATAATAAATGATTATTGGAAAATAAGTGCTTTTAGTCGTGGTTTCACAA
>NW_021130940.1:0-810 GCF_004193835.3 Ostrinia furnacalis
TTTTACTTATAGTTTCCGCCTCGTGTTCGTCGCGCAGCCATGACGTCGCCGCTCCGTTTTGAAAACGCTTACAATCCACCAGTGTGGCAGCTCAATTAAAGAACACTTTGATGACCAAATATGCCGTGCTGACTTTGAAGGTGGTGAAGCTGGCTTGCAATCCACCAGTGTGGCAAGGTCCTAAAACTGTCTAGAGAGGAAAGAACATAACACAATTTTTTAGCATCAAAATATTCTACCTGACAGCAAAGCGGCCTGTACTCACGGTCTGCAGCGAGGTGTCGAGGCGCAGCGGCAGCTGGCGCTCGGGCCGCGTGGGCAGCGCGAAGTAGCGGCCCAGCAGCGGCTCGCGCGCGGGCGAGCCGAACGTCTTGGCGCGCAGCTCGGGCTCCGTGATGTCGCGCAGCTTGTCCACCTCCACCTGCCCCGGAACGTAGCGCGACACCCAGCCGCCGCGCCACACCTGCACCACATATGGAGCATTCCACGCGAAGCGGGCAGGTAAAAAAAGTCGATGTTTCCGATTTCAGTAATATTTGAGTATGTTGTACTTATACATATTATTGATACGTGTACCAAATATTTTTGTAATATAATGACTAGTTTAAGAGTTATGGGTCTTCGAAGTTTTCGACAACCGGTGGGCATGCAGTACTTCAAAGCCGATTATGGAGTCATAAAATTATATATTAAAATAATTAAACCACGGGAGTTATTACTTCGTTTACCGTGCTTTTTAACTGTATTATTGGAAACGAAAAAAAAATTATTTTTTCCTAAAAAAAATGCAAATTAAATTTTTTTCCTTGA
>NW_021130941.1:0-3736 GCF_004193835.3 Ostrinia furnacalis
ATTAAGCGAAAAACCGAAAAGTGGTACCTTTAAACCCCCCCCTCTCCCCGCCGGCTCAAGGGCTAGGGGCGGGGACTTTTGCTATGTTCACCACCTAACTAGGCTAAATAAAGTCCCGAGGTCAGAAATTGTGTTCCACGGATTTCTCTCTACACCGTCGTTAAGGCATTCATTGACTGGACTACTATGAAAATTGTAAAGGTTGCATACGACCAAACTTCTTTGCCGCTCGCCTGGCTGGCGAGAAACTTATTTTTAATTAATGTGTTCTTTTTCGATTGTCTGTTGTTTTTTCTTTTCTACTTGAACTTACGAGTTAACCAACACTAATTGTAATGCATTTTTTAATCTCTCGTAGTGTCGGTTATGTATTTCGTTCACCTCATAAGAGCAAGATTAATTTAACGATATCTAAGAACCTGTAAGAATTAATTCAATCATTCCACACAAATAATGTGTTTTTGATTTTGATATTTTTGAACCGTATTTATTTAACGAGGAAGTAGAAACTCTTTTTCTCACCAGATCATAATTTCACATCTGGCTGAAGTGTATACAGAATATACAGGACGATTTTGCAATTACTTTATCTTAAAATTATTCTTAGTAGTTTTCGCAAAAAAATATTAAAATCTAATTCGTAATGGGCACTCCATATCTTAAGTTTTAAAGGTTAAAGCTTATTTTTGCGCACCATTGTCTATTAAGCTGAGCAGTTACTTTTGTGTATTACGTATTTTTCTACGAAATAAATGTGTGCCAATTTTGAAACCGCGCGCGCCACGTGTGCCAATTAAATATGAAAAAAATATTTGTGTTTTCTTACTTTCGATTAAGTTACTGATTTTGAGTCGCTCCTAACAATTTGGACACTGATTGCAATTCACACTGTAGAAAAGGGAACCTTTTGAAAGTAATAATAACCTTTTACTTCTTCTTGCCACCAGATCATGTGCCACTACTTCTGGCTGACGTGCGACGGGATCAGCGACGTGGTGTTCGCGCTGGACCTGGTGGTTCAGCTGCGGACGGGCTACCTGGAGCAGGGTTTGATGGTGGGTAACATGGACATATTATTATTATGATAATGGAAGCTTGTTACGTGACTTTTAACTTGCACATTGATTCTTTTTTTTTTAAACACTCTTACGCCCGTATTCACAAACATTGCTATGAGATCTCACAGTGTGCGTGGACGCGCAGGGTCACACCCACATACGAACCAATCACATAGCTCTATTCAACGTTGTGCGTTCGATCGAAAAAACTAGTTGATTTCCATCCATAATTTAGGGACACCTTACTAAAATATTCTGCGCGTATGGAAAATGTTGTCAAAGCTTAACAAACATTGCGTTGTCAACAACGAAAGTGCCGCGCGCTGTACTTGTGGCTGTACGATGTCTATACTCGCGTGCGGATAATGGGACAACAAATAAAGCTTGGAACTTCGTGAGTTTTAAAGCTATCATTTTAATTTTTTTTTATACTGATTCTAAAGATTAAAATACGTGACACGTGTTTCGGCTTTCGTATATACAAAAAATAACCTTGTATAGTTATAGCTTTAGTTAAGTAACTAAAACACCTTGACGCTGATTTGATGCTGATCATAAAATAAAGACTATTATTATGTATTATATGTACCTACTTTCAACCATACTTTCTCTTTTCTTCCACCAGGTATACGACTCGAAGAAGCTGGCCAAGCACTACCTCACCTCGCGGCCGTTTCTGCTGGACATCGCCTCGCTGACGCCGTTAGACCTGCTTCAGCTCAAGATCGGCACAAACCCCATCATCAGGTTCCCCAGGTTCCTCAAGGTAAGTCCACCAGATCTTTTCATCATCATTTCAGCCATGGACGTCAGCTGCTGAACATAGGCCTACCGCAATGGTTTCCAGATTGGCCGGTTGGTAGCGGCCCGCATTCAATGCCTTCCCGTAACCTTATAAGATCATCTGCCCACCTTGTGGGTTTTTGTCACTGGCAAAGCCACCCGATGAATGTAGACATTTTGTTTCCTTCTTTGAAAAGAGCTAAATACCGTCATTGAGAAAGTAATATAAACTAAAAACAACACCTTTTTATACTGACACTTGTATTTGAATGCCAAAACCCCTGAATACAATTCAGTGGTTTTGGGAATAGATTAGATTCCGATCTGGCGATATCTTTATATTTTCATGCCGGATCACTTGAATAATGCAAAAGCATCTTTCACACAGAAGACGTAATAGTGTTTTTTCTCTGAAATAAGAGGAATAGATTGTTCTAAAAAACAACGTTTTGTAATAGCACTTTCTGTCAGCATTCGGCGCAATGTTGGCTCTCTAGTTCATACCAGTCAATTGCTCTCCGGACTACCTGTAACATTAGACAGTATTGGTGGTATAATAAATGATACTGATTTATCCCACAGTCCAACAATTGATTGTATAGAGATTAGGTTAGGTTCTTTAACAGTTAATAGAATATCACTTCTACAGAGCAAAAAATAATAACAGCTTATCAAAGCTACTTTACAGTAAATTGAAAACTTTGTAGTTATTCAATTTGCAAGCTAAATAGTGTTTTGATTAATAAGTTTAATGGTGTCATCTACCCAATCACCAAGCCCAGATATCAGAGCTAAGTACCCGAGCAATTACACCACAATTTCCGGAAATACCCTCATTTCCCCAAGATGGCGGCACTAAATCATGCGCGCCCGCGTCCATTATCTTGCGGGTGTATCTTTGCTGACTCGCACAGACAACTAAAATGATGTGATTACTTCAAAAGATATATCACTAATATGTAATTTATAGTAGGTACTTAAACTAATAATAAGTTGAGACTGTTAACCAATAAATCTAGAGATAAACGTACTGAAACATCACAACATTCTAGCTCCAATAAATCCAATTGATTGACATGACAAACGTTTTAATAACTTTGATAACAATAAATTGCAGTCATACTTAGCTACTCCTTTCCCTACAAATCTACAGTAAGAATCTTTGGAGAAGTCTTGAAATAAAGTTAGTTTTACCTCGATCTTCGAAGACGAAAAACTTTTTGAAGTCTTAGATAATTCTTGAAAATAGACTTACATAAATGCCAAGCAAGTTATGACTATCAAAAATGCTCCAACACAATACCTTAAATGTTATAGTACAAATTTCAAGTAAGACGGTTAACCTTGCAATAATATTGTTTCAAACATTATCATATTATTACCTATCTGCCCAAACGTTTTGGCTACACGCTCGTAAAAAGGGCACGTAAAAATCACATTTGCCTAAAGAGGCCTTTGGAAGTACCTAATAGATACATTATTCAATAAGGCAACAGAAATGTTCAAAGGTACTGAAATGGTAACTTTATTCTTTTCCTATTCGTGGCTTACCCCTTTTTATTCCTATAGTCTTTTTCACGTAAGATGATTCGTATGACGTTTCGAGTTTGAAAATAGAGATGTCACATAACTAAACCATAGCGATTTATCTCTCGATTTTTTTCTAAGAGATAGTAAAACCTACTTTCAGAGAAATATTTTGTATAGGTGTTATTTAAGAAAAAACATGTTTTATTTAATTACAAATATTAATGTAACAATTTTTTGTTGATAATATTCAAATTCCATGGACTTCGTGTTCAAAAAAACGATTCCTAAAAAGTACTGGTTCTATTTATTTAAATTAAAAACTATTAATTTATTTTCAATGCGTTTATTAAAGTCAACAATCGAAA
>NW_021130942.1:0-600 GCF_004193835.3 Ostrinia furnacalis
AATTATTTTGTTTTGCAATTAAAAGTTAAAGCCTAACTTGTAATTGAGAGGGAGTGTTAGGATTATATTATCTTTGGAAGTGTATTAAATATTAAAAAGTTAACTGTTTCCGGTAGAACGCTCTTCCCTCTTCCGGCCATGTACGAACAAGATGTGTCTGTGTAAGAACCCGAATAATAAATGCTTATCTCGCTAACTATCGGTCTTTTCATTAAAGAAACACAAGTTCTGATAGAAAAGACATCTACATGCCAAACATATGCAAGGAATTACCATTTAGTTCAATATTTTTTGGGTAATACCATTTTTGTTCAAAAATAAAAATAACAGTCGTCGCGATGGTTCAAGGGTTCCTTTCAGATCATAGCGGTTTCGTACCTAAATCTACACATATTCTTATTTGTTTATAAACGTAAAAACTCAACGCATCTTTTCCACGCCTTTTGTGGAATTCAAGGCTTATCTTTCATTTCCACTGGATCCCCAAACCAATTTTTGTAAGCCAATTTTACGAACTTTGTCACATTAAAACGGATTATTTAAACATATCCTCTCCGCAAATGAAACAAAATTGATTTAGATCAATCACACAAACACTTC